>NC_079204.1:18382968-18687378 GCF_026745355.1 Beta vulgaris subsp. vulgaris | reverse complement strand
ATTGACAGCATGCTAGCAATGTTCTTCTGGAAAGATTCACAAGGTAGAGGCATTCACTAGAAAAAAACGCGATATCAGCACTCGAGGTTAGGGGGGCTCGGTATTCGTAACATAGGGATCTTTAACAAAGCTTTATTAATGAAAAAAGCATGGCACATAAAACAAAATCCGCACTTGCTCCTCTCAAAGGTCTACCATAGAACTAGAATTTCTGATAACTCCTCGACGCGTAGTCCACCACAGTCATCCTGGGGATGAAAAGGTATTCTACTGGCTGATACTTTACTTACCAAGCATACAAACTGGAAGGTGGGAGATGGAAGTAGGATAGGGGTTACTACACACCTATGGATGAACGACTCTCGTCCAATTTTTCGCGATTGCACATCACTATCCGAAGCCCACAACTTAAAGGTGGGTGATTTGATGCTTGGCAATCAATAAGGATGGAATATTCGAAAGATCAACAGTTTATTCGAACCACACTGTGCACGTCAAATACGCGGAGTTCTGGCACCAAATTAGGTGACTACACAACAAAATCGGGGTATGCAATTTTGCTCCAACAGCAAAACGATATCAGAAGCATGACATCTGCCATGGATACAATTTTTTTTCGTATTTTTTGGGGATTGCGCATCATGCCAAAATAGAAACTGTTTCTTTGGAAATTGTGGCACGATGGTATTGCCACAATCCATAACATATACAACCGTCAGATTGGGAACTCAAGCGAGTGTCCAATCTGTTTGGCCGATATATTTGTTCCACTGGTGCCCACTGGCTATTGAGATTTGGGATCATGTGAGTTTGGGGGTTCAACTGAATATACAGATGCTAACTTGCGGTTTAGTGAATGGCTAAGTTATTGGATAATCTATTTCCATAAGGAGGATAGTCATCCTTCTCGGCTTCCGAAGTTTGTGGGAGCACTTTGGTCAATCTGGAAATCTCGAAAGGACCAGGTATTTCGGACTCATCGTCCAACGATACCATCGATTGTTGTCCAACTTCAAGAAAGTGATAAGCAACATGACATCTTTATAGCTCTAACTCACGGCCCTACTTGGAACCCCTGAGACCCCAATACCCCGCCTGGCTTCTCCTATGCTCAACTGGGCCAGTAACATACTGCAGCAAGGCCACTAACTATCCAAATTGATGGGTCTTGGGTCTTGTTTAAAATGGAATGTTGATACTTCTCTCAACACATCCCTCAAAGTCTGCCATTAGAGGAGTTCCCTGGGATCATGACGGCAAATTCATATGTATTTTTTCTAGTCCCATCCCATGTGTAGTGATTAACCATGCCGAGGTTCTAGCAATTCATCGTGTTATCAAGCTATTCACGGCACATGAATCTTTATGTACTCAAACTTGTGGTTGAATCCGACTCCGCAAATGCGGTGAAGTGGTGTACGAGTGATTCTAAAGGCCCGTGGAACCTCACTTTCATCATAAATTTCATTCGAAGAAGTCTGAGGATGGGGAATGGCATTCAATTAATACATAAAGGGCGTGAGACAAATGTTATAGTTGATACATTGGCGAAGCAAGGCCTAGTCAGATAGGATGATTTCATAGCTTGGTTGTAATTGTTGTTTCCCCAAAAAAATCTTGTGTTAGCAATTCTATTTAGCTATCTGCTTGAAAATGATGTATTGGATGTTTTAAAGTCTTCCTCTTTGTTGGAAGCTTTTACTTAATGAATAAAATACAACCCAAACTATCAAAAAAAAAACTTTGAACCCGATTTAGCACAAGCGCAACAAGGCCTTTTTTGCTTTGCTCACTCAGCTTTAGCCACTGAAGCTACGACATGTCTCAAATCATTAATCTTGGCGAAGAATGCGGGACAGCTACATTAGAATTTTTAACAGATTCGTCAGTGCTTGTATAACTTCTCCAAGCGGATAATAATCAAGACATAACACTCAAATGGACAATACACCGAATTCGAACACTGGGTAAAACCTTCACATCTTCTCACGAGCACAGGTTACGACAGCACATCAACTGGCCCAATGGTGTAGGAAGAATCGTAGTGTTGGATAGGTCTCTTCAGCTTTCATTTTCCTTTAACTTTATGTATGTTTTTCCATTGTAAAAAAAAGTTACTCTTGGAAATTTCTGTGTTTTTTACGTACATTATCGACAACAATATTCATATAATTTCCTTAAAAATTTTCGCTGCCTACTCTGACGATTTTTAACGTACAACCTCCATCCTCTTCGATTGTATGAATACGATAGATTGTGAATATTTTTTGTGTATCTTGTGAATGCTTTCTATTATCTTTTAGCATCTTACAATATAGTTTGCATGTAAACTTATATCTCATATATCAATGAAATGTATAGGTCATGTTGTGTGACAATTTCCAATAATAAGCTAGCCATTGTTAAACAAACCCTATTAGTGAGGATAGGAGTTAGCTCAAGTGGGTAGAGCGCTCCCCCTTGACCCTTATGGTCAGGGGTTCGATCCTTACCCCCAACATTATATTAGGGTATTTCCTTAGCATGCTATTCATGCCTTACCAGCCAATGTGTTGGTGTTTCCAACAGGCTAGTAGCCTTGTAGGGGTTAGTCCTTGGGCTGACTTTATTTTCTAATAAAAAAACCCGAGACAAATGTTTAAAGGACAATTTCTTTTTTTTTTTTTCTGGATAGGCAACTAGTGTATGAACACCAGTTTTCTTGAATATCTCAAACAAACTCTATTCACGACATTAGGGTGAGTTTATCTCTCAGGCTCACCTCCAAATTTCAGACTATGCCACATCAGCTTTTCATTACTTTTTAATTCTACAGACTCACTTCAAACCTTCAGACTAAGCTTTAAAAAAAAAAAAAAAAAGTAACAGATTTCCTTTGCAAGTTGATTCTTTAGGTGAGTCTTTGATTTCAAAACTCAACCTCAAACTCCCACCAAAATTGTATCCCTGAGTCTTGTACAAGACTCTTGTTAAGACTTCGCTAAAGACCTAGGGATATTCATACCCTTAATCTCAATAAACAACATGAAATTCTTTTGACAATGCAATAAATTGTTAATTACTAAATACGCCTTCTAGTACCTGATCATATTGTCCGACTTATTCTAGGAATTCCCTTCTAAGTTATACAAGTAAAAAGATCTATTCATTGATAAGAAAAAGGGTAAACGACGATTGTATTGATGCCTATCCTTTCATATCATTTTATTTCAAGCAAACTTCGTCATACCCAATACGCGTTTCACTCATAATGTAGATGGTTTTATTGCTATAAAGTCTTAACAGAGAAAGAATTTCAAAAACACATCATTCCAATGGTAACAACATACAAATAAACGCGACAGTAACAAGCTTTCAGCAATCCCGAATGCTTGCTAATCATGCATAAATGTGCAGTAGATAGCATCTCCACATGAGCGGATCTAGTCCTGCACATAGATAACAGAAGTATTGTTAAGATTTTACCAAATTTATCAACCGAAACACATAAGGAAGCCAACTTACTATACATATTCGTCCTTGGTTTGAACTAGAGACTAGACAACTGGCTATGCGTTAGAAATAAAGCTATACCATTTGCAACTAAAATGTAAAAGGCATGTATATGATGTTTCTGGATGTTTATCATTATATCACGAAAACAATGATGTGTTCTTGTTGTTGTAACATTTGTAGGGTTAGTTGGTCTTTGACTCTTTGTGCAGTCTGAGTTTTCTTCTTGTGCATAGGGAGCCAAACACGCAGAGATGTAGATAGGATTCAAGCCCAGGTCATTAGTACCATCCCCATATGACTTACCAACTAAGCTAGTTGGCATCCATCTTATACCATGTGAGTTGATTATTAGTTTTACAAACCATAGAAAAGTTCAAGCAGGTTACAACACAACATTTCACAATTCAACTAAAAGAAACATAGGAGAAGCTTTTTTATTCGGAATGGACGAATGGTGATCAATCAAATACAAGTTTCAAAGCGGAGTATAATGTCCTGTGACGATAGATCCCCACTAAAAAGGTACGTATTTGACCATTTATAAGACCAAATGAGGCTTCTGAAACCAATCGACATATAGGGAAAAGAAATACTCGTCTAAAAAGATCTAATTCTACTCCAATATGGACTCATGTCTATACATACATACATGGATTCTGAACAAGAAAACAGAAGAATTTTAAAAGCAGTGTCAAGATCTGAGTTATTTTGGATAACATGAATAGTTTGCAGCAAGCCCACAACCCATATGCTAGCACCAAGCTAAAGAAAGGACTAACTATAAATTACAATAGAGATCACCATCCCACCCGGACCCTTTTTTTATCTGTGTATCCCAGCAGGGTGCTATGACGAAAATATGGAAAGATCTTCCACATAGATCAGACACTAGCATCAGAGTGTTTGGTTGGGGAAGAATTTATTTCTAAGAAAAGTGGCTTCCCCATTTTTTTTTAATTGGTTTGTTAAAGGTGAAAAATAGTTCACCTAAGCGTGGAAAATATATTCATTTCCATTTGTAAAGTAGGAATGCCTCATTTCCCTGCCTTTTCCTTACTTCCTCTTTCTCTCCTTCCATCCATCCTCTCCTTTTATATTCCATATTTTCTTTTTCCTCCTAGTTTTCTAGCAAGAACCAAACAAAAGAAAATGAAGTCGGAAACCTGATTTCAGGGACATATACTTCACGTTAAATGAAATTCGGTTCAAATTGTTTTCTGTTTAACCATACACAGCCTTGAAAAGGGATAATGTCAGTCTACTTAGACAAGTGAGGTCAAGTTTTATAAACAGAGAAGCTTCCTGAACTGAATACCCCACAATATAATACAGCCATATAAATAAGAGACGAGAGATCAGTGCCCAAAATTAGATTGAGGACTTAGCATACCTCATCATCTTCACTGCCTCCATCTTCCTTCTTCTTCTTAAAGTGGGTTGTACCACCTTCCTTCTTGATGGGCAGTTTCATTTCACCAAAAGGTGTGTCGACGTCAATATTTCCCTTCATGCTGTAACCAGTTCCTCTTCCTCTAATTATATCCCAGACTGCCGATCCACAGTACTTGGGCCTGAATGTAATCGGAAGATCGATATGACTAATACCATTTTTAGGTAAGTTTTCAGATTTTTCGAGATCAGCACCTCCAATGCTCACATCACCTAGCCAAACCTCATAGTCCAAATTCTTAAGACCCAAGTCAAAATCATTCTTATTATCCAATTTCAGATGAAGTGTTGCAACAGTTTCTTCAAAAGAGAACCTCTCAAACTTTATCTTTTCCACATCTATGTCAGGCTTGTATGGTACCGGGATCTTTCCAGTTTTCTCAAGGGGGATAGTGATCCTTCCAATAACAGGAACATCTATAATGAGATCAACCTTAACCTTGTAAGGAATAATGCTTCCAGGCTTAATATCCTTATAAGTCTGTTTAATGTCATGGTAAATCAGAACGACCGGTATCTTGATAGTCTCAGAGCCGTGAGCATGAATTGTACCAGAATCGGGAATCAGTCCAGATACCAGTTTCCTTCCTTCACTCTCAATACAGTAGTTTATGTCAATAAGTGGAATTGGAACTGGGTTGGGATTTTTCACAAGAATGTCAACAACAAACTCAGCCTTATGATGGCTAATATGAGGAATATGAATCCCAGAAACATCTGCAGTAGGCTTGCCAAATTTTGCTGTACCCTCTATTTTCTCACCAATATCATGAATGAAACCCTTCACCGTTGCCAGAAATCCACCTTTAACTTCCTCTTTATCTTCATTTTCTTCCTTTTCAGGGTCTTTTCCCTTATAAACCCTCTCAACTAACTCTGGATTATCATCTGATGCCATTCCTGAAGAGCAAGAAAACTAAACTGAAACCCAGAACATCAAAGAACTAAAATCCATAATATTAAAGCCATAGTTTATTTAACAGACAGAGCAACAGAAATTCTAACACACATCAGACAATCACTTAACAAATTACAAACCTCCAGAGCTGCAGATAGATTTCCTAAAAGAATACTACTCATTGGGTGCAATAACACAAAATGAACATCAATCTAATTGCAGAAGAATTGGAGAAGCCGAGAAGGCAAATGCGAATACAAAAAGTGTCTCACAATATTCAGTGGAACTGTGGAATATGATCAAATGTCATCGTAATTCATCCAGAACTAATAACCACATCTTTAATTGAACAAGTCCCTTAGTCATTGAGAGAGACGTACAAACTAAGATGAATCCGAAAGGCTATGTCATTGTTTGTTTAACAACTCGTAAAGTTTGTGACGTGTGATACTCGAAAACTGCTGCGTCATTGTTCGTCTAGCTCCCTATAAATCACCCAACCACCCAAAAACATAAATCAAGTAGAAAAATTCTCCAAATATCTCCTATCAATAAGGAATTCTCCTCGTGACTCAATCAAACACACACCACTCCACCAGGGTTCCCATGTTCAACTTCCATTAATTTTCAAACTCGAGCATTAATTTAGGTTCTAAACTTAGGGATGTTCAGAGTTCAGTCTGGACTGCACCAACCGCAATGCAAACCGCTTTTTCGCAGTTTGTGTTAGTTTGCGGTTTTAAAATTGCGGTTTGGATTATGATTCCAAGCAAACCGCGGTTTGCAGTTTGGGTTGTGTTTTAATTTTTGTAAACTGAAACTGCACCTTAAACCGCAGTTTGAGTTGCAGTTTGAGTTTTTTATTTTTTCTAAATACACGTGACAATGTGGCATAAAAGTATACAACTAAAAAAAAAGTTTGAGATAAAGAACTTGGACACTTTTGATAATTATTATTTATGTTTAATTATAAAGTTAACTTTATATTCATTTGGACTCATTATATTTATTAACAATTTTTTTTACTCTTAGATTACAACTTTAATGTCGTGGAGGAAAAAATGGTTAAATCGCAAACCAAACTGTACCAAACCGTTTTGCGTTGTTCGGTTTGGGTTAGTTTGGGCAAAAGTACAGTGCGGTTTAAGTTGGAAAAATGTCAAACCGTATATTTGCAGGTTGCGTTGGGTTACATCCCAAACTGCAAACACTTCAGACTGAACTTATAGTTTAGGCCAAGAGTTAGAAATCAAATGGATCAATGAAAAACAACAAGAGTTCTGACTGAGTAAGGCACAACTGCACTACATAGTACATACTTCAAGTTCCTACTAGTTAAAGAGAAAATCATGTTTCCAAACTTGAAAAAATGACAGTAAATCATGAATAACTTCAGAAAATGCAACTGAGAGTTTAATAAATATTATTATTAATATAAAACTCAAGAACATGATCAAGAGTAAATCAGTCAATATAACAACACATTACTAAGCAAATCCGAAGTCAACCCTATCAGAATTCCTCAAATTTCTAATTCTCTATTGGGTTCAAAAGTCAGAACTCAATACTACAAAGAAAAAAAAACTTTAGTAATGAGATGATCAAAAAGCTTGTAATTTTTTTATTATGTCAAATAGCAGATAAATTTACTATAAAACATCAAATGTAGCTTCTAAGGGTGTAAATTCAGCATGATTTAATGCAGATGATTTCAGATCCAAT
This sequence comes from Beta vulgaris subsp. vulgaris, assembly GCF_026745355.1. Classification (NCBI taxonomy): domain Eukaryota; kingdom Viridiplantae; phylum Streptophyta; class Magnoliopsida; order Caryophyllales; family Amaranthaceae; genus Beta; species Beta vulgaris. The sequence goes on along the minus strand of NC_079204.1, from coordinate 18,679,814 downwards.
AAAATTATGCAAGATCACATAACAGCATAACTCATCACAATTCACAACCCAAATAAATTGAATACAAAATCAAATAGGATAATTGGGTACAAAAATATCGAGGTAGAATTTACAAAATAAATCAAAATATCAACTTACCCAGCAAAAATAGATTTTGAGCAGATGTTTTTTTTTTTAAATTTCTTTTTTGGGGTGATGAGTTGGAGGGCAGACCAATGGAGGACAGAGGACTGATGAGAGAGTAAAAGTAGACTGAGTAAGACTTTAAAAAGTATGGATATTTATTAGCAAAAAAAATGCTTGTCCAAAAGTTTTTTTTATTAAAAAAAAATGTTTGTCCGAAAGTTTTTTTTATTAAAAAAGTTAAATTATCTTCCCTCATTTTTCTTTTATTGTTCTTATTTAGGATTGGGGCAGAAACCAATGCAATTTAAAAAATGGATAAGATTAACTATTTTGAATAAAATCAAATTGATTCCCCTCAAAAAAAAAATCAAATTGATCAAAAATAAAAATTTTAGCCCTTTAAGTCTATTTATGTTATGCAAGCAATAATACAAAAGCTTGAGGGTAGAATATTAAAGAGTTTGTCTTGTAAGAGATCGTCTATTTTTAAATAAAAATTAGCCCAATAATAACTAGGTTAATTTCTTTCGGTGACTAGGTTAATCCATTTAATGACTTGGTCTACTATTATATTAAAATTAGACTTTTTTTTAATAATTTTTGAAGATTAAAATATGACTATTGAGTAGTGTGAAACATTTATTGCTACTTAAAATCAATGGAGTTTTAAGTGATAAAATTACAATATGTTAGTGGGAAAATTAAATAAAAGAAAATAAAATAAAATATCTCGGGGGATGAGTGTTCTTCATTTCAGGTGGTCGATCCCTCGTCATCTATTGCCAGGGATTCAACCAAAACGTGTGATTGTCGAGATTGGAGGGGTGTGGGTTGACGAGGTAGTGAACCTCGGATTGTTTTCCTTCGGGGTGTCATGTTGCTCTCGGAACGTGACTTTGAGATGTAGAATCCCCACAGACGGCGCCAAACTGTTTCGGCTAAGAAACTAGTCAAAAGAGTAATGTGTTTGGGGTGAGAGTCAAATCCCGAGTTAGATTATAATCACGAGTATGGTCACTGCCAATCCTGCAAAACAAGGAAAAACAGGCACGGGGTGATCCCGGGAAAGCCCCTCCGACGCTCAAGTCAGTAATGGGTTAGAGAGAGAAATTAAGCAAGTCTAGAGAGAGATGCTCTGGTTTAGTTAAGTGAGAATTGAATACCTGTTCATTGATGAGACTGTTGGTATTTATAGGGTTGGGAATCCTCCAGACAAGAAACCCTTTTGGGAACATCCCAATACCTAGGAAAGCTATCACTTTTTTAAGGTAAAGCTGGTGGACCCTCTTAATGCCTATAACTCATGCCTTGAGGAGTGTTTTATGATATTTATTGGGCCTGATCATGAGCCCAAACAACGACTAATTTAATCCATTTAGTGAATAGGTCCACTTTTATATTAAAACTAGTTATTACGCCCGGGCTATGTCCCGGGTAAGAAAATTTTCATTTATTAATATTGTACTTTGATATGATAGCACTAAATACAACTTGGTCTAGTGGTTAAAACTTTAGTACATGAACTTGAGGTCACGGGATCAAAACCTATACTATGCAATTTCTAATTTTTTTTATTGTACATGGATTACATGAACTAAAACTCCTTAGGGAGAGCGCCACGTGGCACCGTTCCTGGTTTACGCACGCCTTTTAATATATTAGTATAGATTAGACTTTTTTTAAATAATTTTTGAAGATTAAAATATGACTTTTGAGTAGTGTGAAGCATTTATTGCTACTTAAAATCAATGAGGTTTTAAGTGATAAAATGACACTATGTTAGTGGAAAAATCAAATAAAAGAAAATAAAATAAAATATTTCAATGAAAAAACTAAGGCTGGCAATAGGTCAGGTTGGGTCAAGATCAGGTTGGGTTGGCGGGTTGGCGGGTTGAGAACCCCTTGACCCAACCTAACCTGTTAACTTAAACGGGTTGAAATTTACAACCCAACCCAACCTTATGATAAACGGGTCAACCTTCAGGTCGACCCGTTTATTTTTTTTCGTGTTTTTTCTAGAAAAAAAAATAAAACAACATAATTTATTTGCAAATAACAATAGGCAGCAAATTAAAATTAAGTCATTACATAACCATATGATAATATTGTTCAAAATCAACATAACTTTTGTTAAAAATCAACACAAATGTTCAAAATTAACATCATTAAAACTTCGTAAGCAATTGTTCAACCTTAAGTGTAATGACTAACTCATAATAAGCAAGAGTAGTAAAGGACTCCAAATTTTTTTAGAGATTTTTTTAGCTTGCTTTTTCATAAATGGGTTAAGTGGGTCAAAATCAGGTTGGAATTTTCAACCTGACCCAACCCATTTAATTAAACGGGTTGGGTCAGGTCGACCCATTTAATTAAATGGGTTCAAATTTTTGACCCAACCCATTATTAATGGGTTGGGTTCGGATCGAGTTGGCAGGTTGGGTAATATTTTGCCAGCTCTAGAAAAAACGCAGGAAGAACAAAAGAAAAGCGGATGAAATGTGAAAACAATTACGAGATATTTTTCCTTGTTAGAGTGTGACTTTGTAAGTGCTGTGTGGTGTCCATTGTCCACATTCAAATCCTACTCTTTGGGCTTTATAATTAAATAATTTATTTATGAGAAGGGGATAATGTGAATTACTAAAAACTCATAGAAATTGTGTGTAGGTACGACCTCAACCGACTTTTCGTGATGAATGCTTATTGTGGAGATCACTCATCTAATGCATTTCTTTTTTCCAAGTGTTAGAACGAACTTAAAGCCGTTTACACATGAGTTATGACATTTATGATTTTTCATATGATTGATTGAATTTACACACAGAATTGTTAGGTGGCGATTAGTAAGTTGAGTGATTTTGTAATGAAATTATTATGATGTGATTGGTCTTGAATTTATTTGTTTGTGACAATTATGGGAATTTTTTTCATTAATCTCTACTCCTTTAAAAATAAATTATTATGATGTGATTGGTCTTGAATCTATATAAGCCAACGAAGAGTTATAGTGTCCCCTTTAAAAAGTCATTTTTGTCCTTTGCTAAATATATAATTGGATATTCAAATTTTCTACAATATATTCTTTTTTAATTTAAAGATGTGGTCAAAATTCTAATGATAAATTAAACTAAATAAGCATTAACAAATTAAAGTAACTTGACACAATGAGAAAAATGGTTATTTAATTTTAAGAAATTACAAATTTAATTTGACTATAAGACCTTATATCTAAATATTCATTACAATTTCTAAGCACCTTACATTAGTTTGTACAACAATAATTATAAATCACACTTCTAAAATTATATTTAGATGAAATTTATTAAAAACAGACCCCAAACTATTGGCACACGCATCGCGTGTATAGAAGGCTAGTAGTAATAAAGATAAGTGAAAAGGGGACAATATGAAAATAATTTTATTATTGAGTAGGTAGCCATTCCCTTATAAAAAAAAAGCGTCCAATTCCTCAATCTCTAATTATTCAGCTCAGTCCTCATTCCCAATCTGTTAATTTTTAATAAGAGTTATATCAAGTAAATACATAATTGTGTCCTCTTTTTGTGGAGTATGAGAAAAAAAATTGAGTTTGAGGAAACTATATCACCTAAATAGAAGAATGACCAATTTTTAAAATCAAAATTTATCTACATCGCCCTTCAAACTTACTCTTGCTATATATATATATATATATATATATATATATATATATATATATATATATATATATATATATATATATATATATATATATATATATATATATATATAATATATATATATATATATATATATTTCCTTCGTACCATGTAAATTGTACATGTAGTGTTTTACAAATTCTACGCTCAACTTTGACCTTTAATATCTAGAGTGACTTATAAACTAAAATATAAACTATATATATATATATATAAATATCAAGTTGTATCTAACAAAATTCTATATGACCCTTTTTCTACCACATAAAGTACAATAGGTGGTAAAATGAGAGTACATGTAAAAGTCCAAACATAGCACTTTTCCAGGAGAGAATGAAGTATACTCCGACCACTCCTTGGTGAAGGTTTTATGGCCAATTGACCAATTTGGTAAAAAAAATTGGCACATGACGACAATTTGGTAAAAAAGTTAGCTTTGGTGACAATTTGGTAAATAAACTTAGTTTCGGATGACAAATTGGTAAATAAACTTAGGTTCAGGGGACAAATTGATAAAAAAAGTTAACTACTGCGACAGTTTATTAAAAAAATTGAGCTCTCGCGACGTTGAGGCCAAAATTTTAAAAACTTATTTTTCTATGCTTTTCCATTTTTGTTAAATTTTATTCTTCTTTCCCACACATTTATTTACCAAACTATCACTCATTATTTTACCATATATTCTTTCCATTCTAATTAATACAAGAGGAGAATAAAAAAAATATTATTTCATTCATCATAGTTTAAGTGCAAATGTATTCAATATTTTTTATAATATTTAACGTATTATTGTCCCTAAAGTTGTTACTCCGGAGTGTATAGTTTCAATAAAATATTGTATCTATCTTAGAAATATTCCACAAAAATATTGAAATAAATTTCAATACATATTGCATACAAATGTTATTGTTTTTTAATGTTTTTTTTTTTGAAAGGTTGCTCTCGAATGTTAATTAGAGTGCAAACAAGAGAAAAATAATTGTGTAGAAGAGATAATATTTTTAATTTATTAATTTCACCATTATTTCTTTTTTCTATATGCAATTATTTACCCAATTTTCCCTATATTTTGCTCTCCATTTTCATTCTAACTAACATTAGAGAACAATAACATTTGTATTCAATATGTATTTAATATATCTGTGGATAATTTTTAAGATAAATACAATCTTGTAATGAAGATATATGACAACTTTGGGGACAATGGTGCATTAAATTATCCCTAAATAAATTTCAAAAATATCAAACACATACATGAATACATTTGCTCTCCACATGTGATGAGTGAAATAATATTTTAATAATTCTCGCTCGTATTGTATTAATTAAAAGGAAATACCCCTGAATTCAACAATAAAAAAAAAGAAAAAAAAATAGGTTTTTAAAATTTTGGCCTAAACGCCGCAAGAGCTCAATTGTTTTTACCAAACTGTCGTAAAAGTTAACTTTTTTTATCAATTTTTCACCCGAACCTAAGTTTATTTACCAATTTATCATCTGAAGCTAAGTTTATTTACCAAATTGTCACTGAAGCTAACTTTTTTACCATATTGTCGTTCGGTGCTAATTTTTTTTACCAAATTGGTCAATTGTAGACAATATTGCAAAGCATCGATGATTAAATAATAAATACACCAACATACAAGCATTATGAGAATCAGGTAAACACAATATACAAACTTTTCTTCCTATCCAATATGAATAGTACATTCTACAGCACACCTACATCTCTTGCTTCCGGAACAGGTTCAGGTGCGATCTTAGCCTACATGATCCTTCAAAATTTGTCTTAGGTATTCTTCTTGCTCACCACTTCCTTCAAGTTCTTGCCACTATAGTGAAACAGAAAATACATCAGTAGTTCATAAATTGGAAAATCGAGCAGACAAGCATGTGCAAGTAATTCGACAATAACATGGATTCACTTCAATGACCAAGATACAAGTTTCATTTCAGCTTATCAGGGTTATGTGAAGTCTACAGGGTGAAGAATTTTCCCTGTTCCCTCCAACAGACTACCAAAAGTACCAATGGATAAGATAACAGAATCCTGAGTAGTTCACTTCACATACTCTAATTAACATCTTATAGCAAAAACTGAATTATTCTTATTCTTATTCTTTTTAGTAATTGGATCGGGTCTAATTCTAAAATAAATGATACGTAGGGGGCAGGCACTCCAGTAAGGAGAGGGGAGAGATGGAGAGAAATAAAAACGAGAGTCGTCTGATGAAGAGAGGAGTAAATGCCAAATGAAGTGGCCTTAAAATGACAAGTGTTCAGTTTATTTTAGAACGGTAGGAAATATATATTTCATACAAGTGATTCAGATTAACTGTTCAGCAGCAGGTAATGTGGCTTGACACACCTACAAATCCATATTCAACTTGTCTGCAACATTTCTTTGAAAAGAAATTCTTTCTATGTCAAGAAACAGTTAAAGCACTCATTCCAACAAACTGAAAATCTAAGGATTATGCTCTCACTCATTCCAACATACTGCAAATCTAAGAATAAAAAGAAACTCTGAGAAAACGAGTGTGCTTTCGTTCTTCACACCATATATCACTGATCCGGCCAGGTGTAATCGAGAAATTATATGTCAAATCATAGAGTTACTCATGATGTAACACTAGAAAGCACATGTGCTATAAGCTCAAGCACTACAGCCCGAATCAGAAAAAAGGATTACATGAAGGAAAAGTTTACTGGTCACAGAAATCAATGTAACCAAAAGTGAAACATTTCATAGCAAATAATTCAGGAGACTCACTTCTTGATGAACAACTGACACAATATCCCAACCAGAGGCAGCAACATATCGCCGTTTGAGGACAGTATGACCAAGAGGGACCCCTGCAGACTCATAGTATAGACAAAAATTAATGCTTCACAAGACTTGGAACATGTTTAGAAAATGTATGGGGAGATAAGAACTTTTACCAGAATTTCTGGAGAAATGGGTAGGTCCATCAATTTCAAGAGCGACCCTCTTGTCGATCAAGGCTGCATCTAATGTATACGCATCCAAGGCATATTCTCTAACCCATTCCAGCCCGGTACCGAAAAGTACACGAGCAACCTCTTTTTGAAATGATGATGTAACTTTTTGGTTAAATCTCCTAGTTCTTCCGGCACGAGCAATCTTCTCCTCGACATCACTCCTTAAAGACAACTGAAGATGAGGATACTCAACCTTCAAGCACTGATTTGCCAGATAGACTTGAGACGCAAACATAACATCCTCCCTGTACTGATCTGTAATTCTTTCTTCCTCAAAATTTTGCAGGGTTTTCCACACATTGAAAAAGAAACTGCGTTCCATTCCACCAAGAACAGCACAAGACCAAGCTATATTTCCAAGCTGATCTCTGTTGAATCTAAGGACAAGAGGACGTGGACTTCCCGAGTCCGCAGCTTTAACTACATCATGACTTAATGATCCCCTGATTGAGCAGCATTGAAACTGAGCTTGATCCTTAAATACATTATCTAAAGCTTCAAGCACAGGATAAGCTGGTTCATTTAAGAAAGCAAAAGCCCATAGCAACTGAGCAAGCTCTTGAGGTTGAAAGGCATGAATTATCTCACAAGCTCTCTTTGACAGCTCCAAAAAGAGATCTGGAGCAGAGTGTCTCATTGAGGCAAATGCACCCGCAACATTAGCAACATTTTGGGAATTAAATTCACCAACTTTGGTCATGGCAACCTCCGCAACCCTATCCATTTCTGTAGTATACAGAAGGTCACCTCCAATCTTGGACAACGCCCAAGCAATATTTGAGATACCTTGTGCTGAGCACTCTGGGAGAGCGTTCATTGAAATACCGACAAGCATAGACATCTCCCTTTGACGAGCAAAGGCTAACCTTCGAGTTTCCATCATCGACACTTTCTCCATGTTCTTTGCAATCCTGTGGATGGCAGTAGCAAGATTCAAAGGAGAAAGTGGGGAAGGGCTCAAACCTTTCCCAACAGAAACAATCATCTCAGAGACTACCTCCAACACTTCTTGTGCTGTCTGAGCATCTACAACCATTCTGTTTAAGTTTACCTCCTTCTTTCGATCCGATGGCTGGCTACCAAACTGTGACAACCTCTGAACAAATGTCTGCATTGTTTCCTTCTTCTTTTCCTCAAACATCCCATCACCAAGCATACCAACCGCCCTGAGAAGGTGATCCACATCATCTACCGGGCTCACATCATTCGAGTCAACTTCATCATAATCAGAATCAGAATCAGAATCAGAATCAAAGTCATCCTCATCTACCTTAAGTTTCTTCTTCTCTACAATGCTCTTATTCTTCTTATTTTTCTTCTTCCTTTTCGTCTTTGGACTCACCATATTCTCCATAACTCGCGCCATCCCCCTATCCTCGATGGATTTCAATGCAACTTTCCTTGCCCTCACACACCAGTCCATCCCATCTGTATCTCCCAACAACCTTGATTTCTCTTCTTTCTTTTTCTTTTCAGGGGGCTTAAGACCTACAGGGCTACGCTTTCCGAGAAATTCCAACCTCCAATCATCCACTAGAGGTTCTTCTTGCTTATCATTTACACCCTTAACAGCAAAAATACCAACCTTTCCATACCTCTCACAATTCCTCCCAACCCACCTAAATTCCAGCTTTCTTTCACAAAACCCACTTGTAATCCTACCCAATGGTAACTTTGAACGGCATTTATCGTTAAGAATTAAGGGCTTTAAGCATGTTTCTCCGTATAATTTACTTGATAATACTTCCATTACCGGCTGCAATCTGTTTCCTTTCTACTTTACCTCGATTACGGTGGCGGACCCAAGAATTTGAATATGGGTACGGAGCTACGGACGTACAACAAACACAAAAATAGAAAAAAAGTTCATAAAAAAAAGTTCAATACATAAGTCTTATAACCAAAATATCCATAGTCATACAACCAATTTTATTAAAAAAATGCATAAGATTAAACTTCAAACTAAAACTACAATTGCATCCTACGAATATCAAAACGCTATGTTAAAAACTTCAAACTTCTCTTGAAAATGAATTGTCGAAGATCGGGTTGCTTAATTTGTTTTCCCTTGGATTTACTTGACTTGGGTGTATCATTTGTCATTTTCTAATTGCATTCATAAAATTAATTGTCAAAAATTCAATTTCGAATTTCAACAAGTAAACCCTAACTAATTAATCACCAATGTTCAAATTCAACAATTTACATCTAAATATTCAATTAAATTAAGAATCTAACAATATATAAACTTAGAAAAGTTGAAAAATCTAAATTAAAACACAAAAGTATAAACTAAGAAGTAAGAACTTACAAGCTTGAAGCTGCGATTTGCGAATGAGTTCGAACTTCGAAGTCCGTGGGTACTGGCGGCTGGCCTACTGGGTCGCGAACTCGCGAAGCCGAATTGCCGAAGAAAGCGAATTGGGCGGCCACCGGCGTGGCGGCGTCAGCGTCGCAGACTCGCAGTCGGCCGTTTATGTGAGAGAGAGGAGAGGAGTTCAGCGAGAAAATTAAGTTGAAACTTGAAACGCCAAGCGCGCTCTGCTGCGCGAATTTTTTTATTTTTTTTATTTTTTTTTAACTGATTTTTTTTTTTTGAATTTGGGGTACAGCTGTACCTCCATGTCTCCTTCTAGATCCGCCACTCCTCGATTACCCAATTGAAGATATTGGCAGAAAACGAATTTCGATGATTTATTTCAAACAATAATATGAAACTAAGTAAATTCTAAATACAAATCAAACATGCGCAAAAGACCCAAAAATGTAAACATAGGCCTCGTTTGGTTCACATGGGAAGTAATTTCCCATGGGAATTTACATTTCATGGGAAATTCTTTCCCTTGTTAATTTCCTAGGAATTAGACAAAATTGTTTGGTTGACACCATAGGAAATTGCATTTCCTAGGAAATTACTCACCAAGGGGGGGCTTGGTGAGTGATTTCCCATGTTTCATGGGAAATTCTATTTCCCTTGGAATTTGTATTTCCTATGCTTCTCCCATTTCCCTCCAACCAAACACAACACTCATAATGTATTTCCTCGGAATTTGTATTTCCAAGGGAAATAGCTTCCAACCAAACAACACCATATACAAGTTCTTTTGGAGATTTCAAGTGTGTTAGTGAGTGAGATGACTATTGGAGAAAGATAGATAGAGAGAAATAAAAAATGTACTTACCCTACATATTCAAAATTAATCTGAAAGAAATTTGATGATGGGAAGTGAAAATTGTATACCAGTTCTCAAAGTTTCACTTTCACCCGCGAACTAGATAGATAAAGAGAAGCTGAAGACAATAGGAGACTAGGAGAGTGGACTGGACAACTCTAAAGACTAGACGAGAGGACACAGGTATGAGTATCGAATATGAGTACGGGTTAAAATGTTGGGTTCGGTAATTTTAAAATTTTTAGATACAGGGACACTATTCTAATGTTGGATATGTATACGAGGATACAAAAAGAAACTATTCTTAGGGATAGTAGTACTGTTTTACGTGTTTAGCACTACGTAACACTTACTATACCTTCATGGGTTCTGATGCAAGTCCAAGGTATAAAAGAAAAGCCCATGCATTATATGATGAATTAGAACTATTAGTGTTGATACTCGATCATATTTTTAACAGCCATAATTCGGTCAATTTTTAACAGCCATAATTCGGTCAATTTGACTCATTTTGTGGACTTTAATAGGTCCATCAATAAGTTTACATTTTGAACTTACGAAAAAAGTGGTCAAACACTTAATTTGGATAAGTTTTAGGCCGAATTCAAGTGTTGGATGTCATGAATGAAGCCCAGCCTAAATTTGCAGCAACAACATCAAGTGTGACGTGAGTTGGACGTGTGAATTGAAGGCCCAACTTTTGTTTGGCTTTGATTTGCTTTTGTTGTTATTTTTAAGCTTGTAATAAACCTTAAGGTTTCTCATTAAGTATCTCATGATTAGGTGTGTGGTTTGTAGTAATAAGCATGATATTAGGAGTGTGTTTTAGGGTTAAAATGGTTGGTTGTAACTCTTTATAATACCTCAAATTCTTCGCATCTCCTTTAATTAAGAACATGCGCTTAAATCTAGGTATTATGGGTAGATACCACAACACCTTGGTTGGTGGTCCTTCACTACCTCCAGCTCCTTCACGCTTGTACCTCGACAATCCACAACGTGGACACTCATGTAAATGCTCATACTCATTACGATAAAGCACACAATCGTTAGGACAAGCATGTATCGCTCGTACTCTAAACCCAAAGGACACATCAGCTTCTTCGCATAATAGTACGACTTTGTTAGTTCACTCCATCAGGGAGCATCTCAGCTAAAACTTCCAACAACGATGTGAAACTAGAGTCCGTCCAACCAGCGTTCGACTTAATGTTGAACATGTTACCACCGGAAAGTTTGGTGTACTTTGTACAACCTGGATACAACGGCTTTTCAGCAGCCTGAGACATAGACTCAAAAATACGAGGTCGTCTACACGACTGATCTTCAACCTCGTGTATCATCTCGTCTACCCGATCCCTATCATCATCTCCAAATTCATCATCCAAATTCTCATCCCCTAACTCATCATCATCCTTCTTTTTTTCTTCACATACATCATTCTTTACTCCAGAGCTTCCCATATACCTCCCCTGTCTCACCAGCCAAACCATACGTGTATTGAGGCCTAAACCCACGGCGAAAGACATGCTCCCTAACCACATGTATACTACTAACCTTGCTCACATTTCTACAATCCAAACAAGGACAATAAAAGTCGACTGCTCCAGAGGATGTTTGATATTCTAATGCACTTCTACAGAATTGACCCCATTCACAAACTCAATCGATTCACGACTACCATACATCCAAGTACGATCCATCTCATTCAAGAAGACCACCTCTAATAATTAAACACAACATTCATTATAATGCATCAATCATTATTAAAGTACATACACATACATATTCAAATCACACACGTATACCAAGCTAAGATAGTGACATGTTCAATTGTATGCATGCACTCAAGGTCCTTATCACTCCAACCTACCCATCCTTGGACGTCTAATCTCACTAGTGAATATATGCCAACTTTTCAATTCAAAGGAAAATCCGGCAGCATTTCCCTACAGTTCTCCAAGTACACAATGTAGATAATTGCTTACTACATATGTACACCAGAGAACAATGTAGAAAACGATAAGCCAAGATTTTCCTCAGAATTGAAAAGAAGACACACATTCACCACCTAAGTGAGATCAAACGTCCAAGAACAGTCCCAAACCGGGGACTATTCAAGACTTACTCCTAATGAGTAAGTCTTGAACGGGTATCTAGGCATATATGATGATGATTCAAACAACTTGTAGATTTCATATATAGCTAAATCACATTGCGTTTTCATACAATCTCATATCATATTAATAATATACATTATAAAAAATACATATATACATCAATAAATTATCAACTTTGTCTACATGTTAAACTATCTATTAATTACCTCTTAACATCAACGACGAGCAATGAAGAGAAAAGAGCTACTTGGGACTTTATTTGCCTTCCTTAGCCTCTTCTTCCTACAATTGACAAAACCCACATTGCACATTAATCATTTAATTCAATTAAGAAAAACAAAAGTAACTTAAAAACAAAATTAATTCATACCTAATTAACCACTCAAATGGTGGAGAGAAGAGAAGAAAGAGAAGAGTATGGTGATGGTGGAGAAGAGAAGAGAAGAGAAGTGGTGCAGTGTGGCGGACCAGTCGAGTTAGGTCGCGCAACCCACTGTACTCGAGAAGAGAAGAGAAGAGAAGTGGGCGGCAGTGGTGCAGTGGTGGTGCACTCGAATTCCGTCGCGCATGTTGTGGTGGTGGTAGTGGTGCACTCGAAAAAACTCGCCAATGTGGTAGTAGTGGTGGTGGTGGTGGCGCAAAGTGGTGGAGCAATGTGGGTGGTTGGTGTGTGTCGAATTAGGGCTCGCAAGGTGGTGGTGGTGCACTCGGTTTTTCGCTCGTAATTACTCTAAGTGAAAGAAAGAGGGAAAGTGGGAAGGATACTGTACATGCGCGCACTAAAACTCACTCAAAAAAAAAAATCAAAGTAGGGCTGCGCTAGTTAAAAAAAGCGCAGCCCTACCAAGCCAGAAGGGCTGCGCTTTTTAAAAAGGCGCAGCCCTACTAACTGAAGGGCTGCGCCTTTTTACAAAAGCGCAGCCCTTCAACAATAGGGCTGCGCTTTTATCAAAAGCGTATAAAAGCGCAGCCCTTCTTGCGCAACCCTTCTGCTTTTTTCCCCTAGTGTATGGGTTTACGGAGTAGAATGCTAATCTTATGAGTGAAAATTTTAATGAGCAGGATGTTCAAGCAATTATGGCAACACCTTTGAGCAAACACCTTCCAAAGATCGTGTGGCGTGGGCTTTTACCAAGGATGGGTCATACTTAGTTAATACCGCTTATATGATTCGTAAGTCGAGGAATCTCGGCCTTTTTCATCGGGCATGGATGAAAATTAAGAGCTTAAATGTCTCACCTAAGATGAGACATTTTTTATGGCGAGTTTGCTCGGGTCATTTGTCGGTTAAAGTTGTTTTGAAACATCGACATATCCTTGATGGGGATACTTGCCCATTGTGCAACGAGGTCCCTGAGACCATATGGCCATGCACTGTTGTCGCGTTCGAAGGTGAGGGAGGTGTGGGAGCTGCCAGTCTTGGGGAGTAGGCTGCCGTGGGATGAGTGGGAAGGTTGGATATTTGGAAGAGATGGCAAGAGGTGGGGGATGAGTGCTTGGTATCCTTGAGCTATCTCACATATCACGTCTGGAAGAGACGAAATAAGGTTGTGTTTGAAGCTTGGTGTCCCCCGAATGATCAGGTTGTAAACTTTGCAAGAATTGTCGCTCGTGAGTATGGTGAATATGCAAAGAAGATTTATTGTGGAACAGTTTCCAAAGCTCTCGAAAATATGGCAGCCACCACCTGATGGATGCGTGAAGGTGAATGCAGATGCTTTAGTTAGTGAAGATGGCTAGGTAGGTATGGGAGTGGTGGCCTGGGACGAGAAGGGGGAAGTTTTGTTCGTTGATTGCGTCGTATGAAAGCTTGGTGGCCTGTAGAAGTGGCGGAAAGAAAAGCGCTATGCTTTGGAATCAAGCTGGCTAGTAGACATGAGGTACATAATGTGATCTTTGAAACTGATTGCCTTACTATTACTGCTAATAGGTTGTCTAGAGGTGCCCTTTATTATTCTGATTAAGATATTGTGTTAGAAGATGCTCTTTTTCTGAGTAAAGACTTTGTTTCTGTTAAGTGGTCGCATGTGCTTAGGGGTGTGATATTTGTTGCCCACCATCTTGCTCGACTTATTCCTTTTGGTGTCGAACAATGTTGGAAATGTCATTGTCCAACAGAGTTGTATCACTGTATTCTTATGGGCATTTTGTCTACTAATTAATATAAGTCACCTCCATGGTTCCTCAAAAAAAAATTTGTATTATTTGGTTATGTAAAAATTATAGTATTATAAGTTCTTCTCTATTGAATTGAATCAGGAAATGTAAATTTTCTTTTTTCAAAAAAACCAAAAGAAAAAGAAATGTGAATTCTTTTATAATGGTTGGTACTCCCTTCGTTTCATTTTAATCTGCACATTTACACTTTTCACGCATGCCAATGCAAAACTTTAAGGACATATATCTTTAGTTTTGTGTTTGTAAAAATTATAAAAAATACATATTAATAAAATACATGTTATGATGAATTTAACAAGATCCCACATGACTATATTTTCATCCGCGTATAATCACAAATGATGGTCAAAGTAAAATTTGTGAATAGTGTAAAATATCAAAGTGTAACCATTAAAATGAAATGGATGGAATATGTATTTTTTCACTTTTCATGCCGTATTGATGAAATTTGTGTTTGTGTTTGTATTTTACGTTATTAATTCTAATGAAAGAATGAAGTTGAAGTTTTTAATTATATATTGTTTTATAAAACACTATAAGATGGTGTCATCGGGAACGCTTGCGCTCCTGGTTACGATCACTATCCCATCACGAATCATGTATTCTTGATCTTTTCTGCTTCCCTCTTGGACATTATCCTTGTTTATAATCTGCAAAAATTCAGTACTTCAGTAAGCAAACTTCATAACAAGAAACATTGATTAGCAATTTATGGATCAAAAAGAGTAGAGGTAACAAATGAGTGATTTAGATTGTGTCACATTTAGACGATGATCTAATTTAGTTTTTGTTTCAGGTCTGTTAGCGTCAAATTAGGGTCGAGTCATATTCGAATCTCTTCTCAATTATGGAAAAAAAAAACAATAACAAGTTTAAGTATACTAATTATAAGTTTGATTTGAACTGAAATATAATATTTTGGTTATATTTTGAATTTACATTAGGCATTTTTAGCCGGGTCAATCTTACGGCCAGGTCAATAGGCATAAACATGCCTTCTCAAATTCATTTGAAAAGTCTAAATGTGAATGTTCTGAATTCAATAAATCCTCAAGAATTATGGATTTGCATTTACTTTGTGAATGGCGTTGATTGGATTGTTGCTAGTGTAATACCTTTTCAAATATGCACTAGATTTTGATACCTCATCCGTTTAATTAGAAATTTTAATACTATGCAATATAGAAAGATCTCAAGGCCTAATGCGAGCGAGGACATGAATTTTCAGCATCTTTTTACCATGACTCTTTTGCCTATTCTTGCATTTTTGTCTATTATAGCTTTCCTTATGAAAGATCCTTGCCCAATTCCAATAGGAATCATTGATTTCTTCTTCTCCTTGCTCTGCAGCAAATCTTCCTGTTTATGTCACAAAAGAGTTGTGGATACACATGAGTATGACTTAGAATTATGTATTTCACTTGTTTTCGAATAGTTGAAGTTAAATTAGCTTTTATAATCGTCATCATTTTTCGACGGTTGTTTATCTAAAGTTATTGACGCTTATCTATACATATATCTAAAATTCAAGACAAATAAATGTCATGTTGTCACATGTACTCTCCCCTCCTCCATACAATCAAATGAGATACTAAATCATTCTCTCCTCCACACAATCAAATGAGACATTAAACCATAAAAATGTATGTTCAAGACTCGAACACATGATCTATCATTTGATATGCTATTGCATTGACCAACTACACTACAATGCTCATGTTGGTCTTTGAAGGGGAAAAAGTCATTTAAAAACATTTATTTCTATTTTGAAGACTTCAAATGCACATCATTAAATAATTCGGAGCGTATGGCCGAGCAAAAACTAGTTGAATTTTATATTATAGAGTGTTAGAAGTAATATGAACTAATATGATCTTGTTAGAACTTGTTTAAACTAAAGGTGAAGTAACAAACCTTTAGAAAACTTTGGGGCCGAATTGTTTATATATAAGCTTTGGGTGGTTTGGCCCATTCCATTAGGCCTATATTATCACTTAAATATCAAGAGATTTCTCTAAGTTCTACCTCAACCTAGAGATCATTCATGATTTCTCTAGAATAATTTGGACCATGGTAGCATATTCATCAAACTTAGAATGTAAAGTTGGCAAATCTGGGAGCAAACAAAACTTTGTAAGAAAATATCTCGAAAAATCTATGAAGATAAAATTAAGTCTCAATCGAAGAATTGATGTTTTACTATCAATCACAAGTTTCTAGATACATCATCCACCATCATTGACACTCTATAAATAAGTATTGGGCACACTTTGGGGATGATCAACCAACATCTACAAATCCAAAAAGCCTTTCATACTAAGCCTTCCAGTCATATTTTTGTTTATAACTCATCTTATATAATTAATCCACTATTCTTCTTTGTAATAGTCTTTTGTGAGTTTCTTACTATAATGAGAGTTTTATTGTAAACTCGCCTTAAAAATATTTAGGGTTCTTGTACTCTCCTATTTTCCTATAGTGGATTTTCGGGTACTCGTCGTCCGTGGGGTTTTTTGCCTCTATTTGAGGATTTTTCCCATGTTAAATATTGTGTGTCCATCTCTTTACTACTTTTCTTGCCACATATTTCCAACTCTATTTATTTTGCTCAATCTCTACATCTTTAATTTGTTTCCGCTACGCACTCACAATCCTAACAATAAGAAAAAGGAATACGGAGTTTGTCGAATTTATTTCAATTTGTAATTTTGAAAAAAAAAATCTAGCAAGTAAAATCAATTTATCTATGTTTTAAGTGTGTGTATAGAAATCGTGAATAATGCAAATGAAAAGATTTTAAAAGGGGGAGGATTATTAATATTGTTAGCCTTACTTGGTAGATATCAGATCCCATTAAAACTGAATCTTCTATCACAGCTGTATCCTCAATTCTTGTCCCAACACCTACCACTGAGCCTTTGATCCTGCACCTCTGCTCATAAAAGAATTAAACAAAGGGATGAGTGATGACTTCCAAGAAATGTACACTAATATCCTATCAAGAATTAAGAAAAAAAAAATAGTAGAGAAGTGATCCACTAATTAATAGGACTTGAATACATGTGAAACGGTTCATGCTGATGTAAATGTCCTCTTTAATGGATCAACTTTTGAACACTTAAGGTGCTTATTAAGTTATTATAAACATATCAGCTATTAATAAAATTAGAAAAAACTTTTAAAGGATATGTTAAATTTAGTGTGGACTTGATACTAGAATGTGTAATTATAGGTGAAAAATGATCAAAAATTATTAAAAAAGACGATCTAATTTTAATATAAAAGTAGATCTAGTCACTAAATAATTTAAATGATAACTATATAAAATAAATGACAGTCTATAATAAAATAGTTTATATAAAGAAGATTAACCATATGCTAAAAAAAGGGGTCTATACTTATACGAAGAAAAAATGCAATAAGTAAAAAATAGTCGATTAAAAAAAATAAAAAAAAGTAGAAATTAGTCGATATGAAAAAGGAGTGACTATAGGTTGTAAAGAGTGAATGTATGAGAAAACATGTTATGTTAAAAAGGGGAAATTTTGTATGTTAAATAAATGTAATAAAAGGTGTGTATATAATAGAAAAGAAAAAAGATCAACATGTTAGAAAATTTCATAGGTAGAGATGAGTAATTATAGACTAAAAATGAATCACTATATTAAAAAAGGGCCACTATATCTGGAGGGTAAAACAAGGCTTCTCATCCACACTAATATTAGTGCGGACCAGGGCTACGTACGCAAAATTTAATCTCATCTTTTACTTGGTCCCTTTGTATATTCTCAACAGACAATTAAGAATCCAGGATATGAACCATGTCTTTACCTGATATTACTTTTATTAACTAAAATGAATTTATACCAATGTTAAACCTAAAATTTAAAAGAGATTTTGCTATTTGTTATTGGTTTTCTTAATTCTTATATGCAAATGATCAAGTTAACCGATCGTTTTCTACTAAATATAAACGAGTTCTCTATAGAGTAATTTATTAATTTGACTTTGAAAGAGAGCAGAGCCTAAGTTGATTTGACTTTTTTTGCTATTTTTTTTTTAATTATATATGAACCACAAAGACAGTATATAATACAAAAAAGGAAAAGGGGAATCGAACTTGTAACCTTTCATCTACACTTCACAACACCTCAATCTTAACCACTAGGTTAAAATATCTTTAATTGACTTGTTTTTTTTTCCTATGAACATGATACTAAAGTTGTTGACTTCTTACATTGAGAATGCAACCATCTCCAATGGCACTGTCGGTTATTACAGCATCAGTTACTCTAGTTGGAGGGAGACGTCGAGGCAAAGTATAGAGAGGATAATCTCTATCACAGAAACTGTTACCAAAAGATTAAATTTTGCATTAGATGTAATGAGACTTTTAAATGACAATGAAATGCAATAGATGTACTAGAGCTGTAAATTCAATTACTCGGGTCGGGTCATCTCAGGTTATCGGTCTGGTCGTGTCAGATCATTAAATCAAACAGATCGGGTGCAGGCCGGGAACAGTCATAATTCGGTTAGGTTTGTCTTGGTTAATTTCTTCTTTCAGGTTCGATCAGGTTCAGCGCGGTCAATTTCGGGGACATGTCATCTTTTGTGATCATATGGTGTCAGATCGGGTTTATTGTAGGTTTGTAGCGGGTGCTTTCAGGTACAGGTCATGCATGGGTAGGTTACTTATCAGGTTAGGACAATAGCAATATGGGTCGGGTTCATGTTGGTAGTTATTGGGTTGTACCATACTTGGGTTCAGGTCACTTCGAGCACAGAACAAGTTATGAATTTTGTGTGGCGCTGTTTCAAATTTGTATCATTATTTAAGATTTCTTTGAAAATCAATGCTTGAATAGTTCATCTAGTTATATGTCTTTTTATAATACTGTTAGTTTATGATTTATGTTACTATATGGGGAAGTCAATGACAAGTCGAGTTATCAACAATCAACAAGTCGGGTAAAATTGGGTAACATGTAGCAACAAGTCGGGTAAAATAATGTACCGGGTAGTAACAGGTCTAGTAAAATCAGGTAACGGGTGGCAACAAATCGGGTTAATGACAAGTTACGTTGAGTTATAATCAGTTTTAGGTCCTAATCGGGTCAGGGTTCAAATCGGGTTCATATCGTTGTCAGCTCGGATCATTTCAGTTATCGGTCTTTTTTGAGCGAATATCAATTCAGGTTCAGGTCATATAGCATCAGGTCAAGAGCAAGTATCAGTTATTATCAGGCCGGGTATAGGTCATAATACATATGACCTGCTTTGCCAAATTTTCAGGTGCAAATCAGTTACACGTCATTACGGATTTAGATCGGGTTATCAGATCAGGTTATTTTTTACAGCTATAAGATGTAGTGATAATGACATATTCTCGCTACCTCCTCCTTTTGAAAAAGAGTGGGATCCGATTTTCGAGAAAAATAAGGACAAACTTACTTAAATAATGAGGTATAATCTCTTTGTTACAGGATATTTAAAAAAAAAGGTTTATACTGACTTGTATCTAATGTTTGTGCTTTCCATGTTGGCTTGATAGAATCCGTTGATGCTTTGCATGTTTTCCCAATATCCGTCAAATAGATATGCTTGAACCTGGTATTGACCAAATGAATAGCAAAAGGATAAACTTTTTCAGGTATATGTGAATTTCAAACCATCTTTTTCGATGAAGACATGCTCATAATATTTCTGAATAATTGATACTCAGAACAACTTCCTAAACAGAATATGTCCTGCAAAAGATTCCATATGCTTGCTCTTTGAAGCCATAAATGAACAGTGTATTCAGGAGTTGAGCAGAGTCGGATCCACGATTATAGTTTTCGAGTGTCATTTTTAAGTTTCCGATGATTTGGTGTTGTGGCATCGACAAAGAGTACCTATTTTTTTAATAATAATGGCCCACTTATAAAGTAGATTTTTATTTATTTATTTAGAGTGACAACTGACACTCCTTGCTTCAATGTAAATCCTCCCTTATATAAGTATAATGCATTTATCCTCAAGTATTCAATGTATATATGCTATCAAACATGAACAACATGTGATAGCTTAGTGGTGTTGGCATCACCTCCGATTCCAGAATCGGGATCGAGTCTCACCCCTTCTTGCAAAAGACTTCATCTTACCTTAAAACATGCTATCAAACATGTCGTAGTCTACATAAGAGATTGAACTTGTGATTGAATTGGGTTATATCAAAGACCCAACCCAATCCTTTCCATTACCTAAGAAAGATGGTATATATGCACCATTCTTATGTGTCCTACACTTAGTGAGTGATGAAAGATTGTTGTGATTAATTTATATGTGATCTCAAATTGTTCAATTTGGAAATATGCTACTAAAAGTCAACAAGTCATTTCGTTCACTTTTTGTAATCACATCATTATGAGTTGTGACACTTATTTTCCATTGAAGACTGATATATCATCTTTACTTTTGAGCAGAGAATCAATAACATTGTAGTGGATGTGGATCAGTCACATTTTTTCATACTTGAGACCTTATGGCTTTGAGACTTCATATTGACAATGTTTACTTTTTTTTTTTTTTTTACTTTTTTGTATTGTTGACATAGAATAATGGCGAATAGAAGAAAGAAAGTGCCACGTGTCATACATAGTTTATAATCAACATTCTTTACTAATTCTATAAATTATCAATGAATATAGATATTAACAAAGTAAATATAATCTGACCAAACAGTAAAGAAAGAAGCAAAGGCATGTACACCAAGAAATGGCTGACCTTCATCCCT
Organism: Beta vulgaris subsp. vulgaris; assembly: GCF_026745355.1. Taxonomy (NCBI): domain Eukaryota; kingdom Viridiplantae; phylum Streptophyta; class Magnoliopsida; order Caryophyllales; family Amaranthaceae; genus Beta; species Beta vulgaris. Next base: position 18,658,738 of record NC_079204.1, on the reverse strand, counting down.
AATGATAAAGCACCTGGAATTACTTCACTTCTAAAGTGATTAGCCCATGGAAGTTCTTCTCTGAGCATATTTACCATTACATCTTTTCTAATAACATAGATGCCCATGCTTGCGTAAGTGGTACAGTTGTTATCTTTAGTATTTTCAACTCTTCCTACCTGATTTATATTTTGAAAAATTAAAAGTTCAGCTTGAAAAAATATTTATTCTCCTGTATGATAAAAAAAATGGTCCAAGAAACTCACCAAAGGAAAAGCAGTCTCTTCTTGAAACAATTCAACTACTTCATTTTCTGAATTCACTTTCAATATGCCAAAACCTTTGTCATGCTTTTTCTCTGATCTTAGAGCTGAAATAGTTATATCAGCTCGATTTTCGTGGTGGAGCTGAAGGATATCTTGGTAATCCATCTTATAAAGATGGTAGCCAGGGAGGATTATAAACTCTGTCGCAGAGCAGTCTTCTAGCATCCACAAAAATCTCCTAACAGCATCAGCATTTCCCTGTCATTACCAAAGTAAGAAAACAAGTAGAGAAACCAAGGGGAAAAGAAACAAAAAACGGAGTTTAATTTGAACCTATAAACGTTGTGTATGTACTTGGACTTTTGATTTCCGTGATTTTGTCATGCATAAATACGTACCCAAGTCTGAGTAGCATAGAACATTACTAAAGCTTCACTTCCTACATACTTCCTCCGTTTTTAAATAAGTGAACACTTCATTATGCGAGGCCAAACTTAGAAATTGTTCATTAGACACCGTGGAAAAGCGAATGGGGCACTTATATGGAAACGGAAGAGGCATGTATTGAATGGTTTACTGACCTGAAACCAGGACTGATTTTCTGAGCTTTGACAAGCAGCAATGACTTGAAGAAACTCCTCTTTTCCAAGACCCACATTTGAATAAGTTCTTGTAAGGTGAGAATTGAGAGAAGTGGAGTTAAATTGTGTTAAAGCATAAATCTTGGCTATGTTGCTGTTAATGCAGTTGCTAACAACAACATCTATCAGTCTGTATTTTGCTCCAAATGGAATTGCACCTGCTGATCTTCTTCTCATCAATGGGTATAACTTGCAGTCTGAACCATTTTCAAATAATATTGCTGCAACATTCTTACTTGCACAAAATTTCTCTTAATTAAGTAAAAAAAAACCAACCCAAGAACTTACAATAATACTTTCAAATCTAAACATGCATAATACAAATACAAACCTGATTTTCTGACGGCGAAAAAGAAAGGTTTTGATATGGATGCTGCAGATTGGACATGGAAAAACTTGAACAAAGTGAAATCTGAAGCTTCTTAGGAGTTTTTGCGTTGTTATGGCAGAACTTGAGAAGTGAGTTATTGGTAGGGGATATTGAGGATAATTGCAATGTCACCATGACAAATTAAGCAAATGTTGATGTTGTTTTGTTATAACAAAATAATGTTAGATTTTCCACTTTGAAAATCATGTATTATATTTAAGAGTCAAATTTCCACTCATTAAACCAAGAAAGAAGGCATGAACAAAGAATATTTAGGTTTCTTCTTCATGGGTGACTGTTGCATGGTATTTCCCACATGAACCATGTTTTTTTGTTGGGACAAAGAGCAACTGACATTAGTAAATTGTATGGCCCTTGATTTGCAGGTTCAAAGGGAATTTGTTAAACTTATTTTAAGGCCACTTGGTTGAACTTTGATTCTAAGCTTCTTATCACTTATTGTCACTTTCTTCTTCCCTGCTTTTGCTTGCTTTATTCTTGTTGATGCAAGCTGGTTTTGTATTATTGAATATGTTAAGCGAAATTCCTGTCTGGGAATCTCATACGAACAATGGAGGTTGCTTGCTTGCTGATTTAGTATTTTGCTGAGTACTGTCCATTTTTTTTTTTTTTTAATGGCGACGTTACCTTCCGCTTCATTGAGGAAGTCATTCATTATTGTGTCTCAATTCTCACGCCTTCCTTCTTGATTCTTCCATCTTCTTCCCCATTAATTTCTACTTATAAAATTACCAAAAATAAATAATTATTTCAATTCCCTGATGATTTTAAGAAAGCTTACAGAAAATTGAATCCAAATAATAAAAAAGAAGCTGAAGCTAAATTCAAGCAGATTTCTGAGGCTTATGAGTGATGATGTGAGTTTTCTTTGCCTTGTAAATTTTCTGAAAGTATAAATTATGTGTTTATTTTCCTAATACAGTAATACTGGTGCTCTCTGTTTTTCTGGGTTGTTGAGTTTTTGAAAAAATTATATTTGGGTATTTGATGAGAACTTCCTAATTGATAACCGTTATGAACTGTTTGTTGTATATCGAATCGTAAATGATGTTGTATATTGAATCACATATTTTGTATACAGATGTTAACATCATCTAGTGTATCTGGTATCTCCCCATTGATTATGCTCAGATTATCAATCAATGCAAAATTACAAATCTATCAAGGATACAACTTATTCATCTTCTCTCCAATACGAGGTACTTTGTTCTTTTTCTTAAAAAATGATTCTTTGTTCTTTGTTCTTTGTTCTTAAAAAATGATTCTTTGTTCCTCTCGTGGATCAAGTTTCATTTTTTGAGACTTTTATTTAACTGAGTGAGCGCAACTTGACTCCATGATAGCTTGAGCCTTGAGGGCGTGAACTTTTTGTCAAAGAAGCAAAAGAGATACAATTTTGTTGTGAATAATCAATATAAAAATTTTGGTAATAATCTTCAATGATAGTGAGATATAAATACAAGAATATCTGTGATTTCGATCTCTCTCACTCTTCTACATAATTTTCTTCCTTGTTCAGAATATGAGAGATTATTTGTGTAGCTTTATTAGAGGATCGGATACAAGTTTTAGTAATTTCTTGTACATCGAGTTGTTTTGATACGGTGGATGTATAAGTTGATGAAGATATAAGTTGATTATAAGTCAACTATATCTTTGGATATCCTTGGCAGCTAATATGGAGTACATATAGGATAATATAATATTTTCTGTTATATATGCTTAGCAATATATTCTGTATAATATCTTTGGTATCAATCCTTTGTAGAATATTCTTCTCTCATAGCTAGCTGGAGCCTGTAGGTATGCTACGGCATTTGTATGGAATTGATCAAGCTTTACCAATCTCTTCATAACTTATAATTATTCTATTTAACTGATATAATAGGACGGGTGAATGATAGGAATGTGATTTTTTTTCCATTTCAACCGCTAGTTTTGCCAAACACTTATTATTTAAACAACTACTTTAAACGCTGACAGCTAACCGCTACTAGTTGACAGCTACCCGCTACTACAACAGCTACCCGCTACTACAATAGCTACTAGTCCATATGCGGTACATGGAATTCTTTCCAGATTTTTTCAATCTATTTGACGACATTTCGATAATGTTTAATTGTTTTCTTATAAGTTTGAAGTTGTACTGAGATGCTAATTTGTTATGAATAAAGTATCTCAATTTTTTGTCCTTAAATAAATGTGTAATTCATTATATGAAATCATTTTGAAATATGGTACATTGGTAAGAAGAACTTGTGAATCACTTCAAATATATATTACAAATTTAAAGTTTATAATTTTGAAAAATAATAAGGGCCCTATTTTAGTTTTAAAACAGGTTCCTCAAACTCTTAGAGACGACCCTACATGAAAGAGCATAACAAAGTAACAAGAAGGAACGATGGAGTTAACTTGCTAGGCTGAAAAGGTCTATCTTATCCTTCTATAAATTTGCTTATAGTTTGTATAACTTATTTTAACCTCATTGCTTAGCATGGTGTTATCTTGTGTCCTTGAATTGACAATGAACTTTTCTTACTTTGTTTAATTACTATCTTTTGAGTTTAATTAAATATAAGACCGGATTTTGTACTCCTCTGGATTTCATATGAGTATGGCCATTCTTGTCTTTTTAGATCATGAAATTGCGTCGTGATTGTAATGTAATAAAATATAGTCTCCTGCTCATGATTTTTTAATGATCTAATTTGGGTCATGACATCCATTTAGATCATCCCATGATCTAAGTCATGGAATGAGTCATAGAGAAAGTGAGCTTGGAGCTCACATGCACAATGTATTATTTAAAATTTGCAATTGAAATATCATAAAAACTACCCCCTCCGTCCTGTAATAGATTTTTCATTTCTAATTTAGACACTACTTATATATAGATAAAGAAAATCCTAAAAAAAAAGTTTCGGAAATATATAGGATAAAACATAATCATGTGGGGTCTCGTTCGATTTGTCTTACTATGTACATTTGGAAAATCAAACTTTTATAATTTCTACTAATATATAATTAAAGATATTACAGATACAAAACATCTATTGACAAACGTGCATGAGAGTCGAGAGAAATGAACACTCTATTAAGGGACGGAGGGAGTACAAAGTAAAATAAAATTAAAAAATTACTAATGGTCATAATCTTTTGAGATCTATGAATATACATTTATTTTGTTATATTTTGACAAACTTTTTATATCATTTATTATTTCTTTAAATTTTATACACTTGAATTTTTATTTTATGATTGTGTTCTTTTTTAGGTCATCAGTGGGGTGCATGCATCAAGATGTGCCATGAAGCATGATAAACTTTTGTAAAATGAGAGACAAAGTTGATAAAAAAGAGGACATATTTTTTTAGATCGTGAGTGGCCGTGATGTACACAAGTTAAAAAGACACATCATATAAACCAATGTCGTCTTTGAGACATGTATTTAATTATAATAATGAGCACATTTAAGGTTTACATCACCTCTAACATTCAAAATTTGCATGAGGGTGAAGTAGGAAAGTAAAAAGAAAAATCTTCTAAAACTATATTGGTGAAACGATACCTATTAAAAAGTAAAATAGGCTTCATTTAAGTACTCGGTTGCTCGTGGTATGTGTTAGAATATCTAAATTGGAAAAATTTACGAGGAAAAAAAAAACTTCCAATCAAAATTATCATGTTGGGAAACAAAAAAAAGGGAAAAGTTCCAATCAAAAAATTATTATGTACACACAAAAGAACAACTTATAAATTATCTTTAAAATACAAAAGAATACTCGTAACTTTTAAATTTGTTTAAAGATATATCTTCTCTATCCAATATTGTGTAAACTCAGTGCTATTAAACATAATTTTACTGGTATAGATTATTGAAGCACATATTTATAGTACTTTATATTATTTTATCTAACAAGCGCTTCCATTAGACCATTACTATAGTTAAGAATTAGCATGGACCATAAGTAAAAGGTTCTTTTTATTATTGTTATAAGATAAGTTGAAATCCTTAGCAAGTACAATCGTACAGGGGAATATGGAGATTTCTCTTGCAAAGAGTGAGACTCGATCCCAAAACTTTTGGAATCGTAGGTAATCCAAAACGAATAAGCTATCACTTATTTGCTCATAATTAAGAAATTCTTGGAGGAGGCAATCAACCACAAAGTGATCTCCAAAATTCAAAGTGAAGCTTGAAAGCTTTTGGGTGTTTTTTAAGGATATCATTTCTAGCAGGAGTAATCATGAAGGTACGGATCCTCAGCTTTTCAGCCTGGAATCCAACGTCGCCGGAGACATTCCATTATTAATTAAAAAGTGGAAACCAGAGTTCTAATTTATCCAAATATTAATGGAAAAAGGGGATGATAAACTTAGTATCTTCCATGTTTTGTACCATCAGAACTTTGAAGATTAGATTAATACTTTGGGGAAAGAAGTTAAACAACATCCAATAGAGCATCCTCAAATTTCTTGAGGAAAGTAAAAGATATAGATTTCCAACCAACTATTCTCAGGCTGTCAGGCACCAGAGCTCCATGTTCACAACAACTTCCCAAGAATTTATTCTCATAAAACACGGTATCAAAAATGAAAGAAAAAAGAAAAGAAAATTTATCCAAACATATTGGCCCATGGGGGAAGCAAGTTTCTCTTACAACAAAATGTAAACCTCTTAATTCCTGAAACACCCCCCCCTTTCTTCCCTGCACGGTTGCACGCGTTTAAGAGAAATCTCTAGGGAATAAGGTAATCTTGAAGTGGCTCAATGGACAGGGGAACTACTTCAATCAAATTGAATCTAGGCCTTCAAATGATGTTCAAAGAGCGAAGCCATCTCAATCTGCCAAAACAACATAAGTGGCTTGATAATGAAAAACAAAAACATTAAAAAGAGTTATATGAACAAGAAAATTAATCTCTTCATCAGGAAATCAGAGAATATTAAAAAAGGTCATAAATGGACATCTTTCCAAGTCTAAAATCAAGAGGATTTTGGTAAGAACTTACAGCTGTTAGCGCTGCCTCAGAACCCTTATTGCCTACTTTTCCACCAGCGCGATTAATGGCCTGCGGTTAACATCAACAAGAGAGACACAAATTATGCAATAAAGCAATATGCTGGCCAAATTGACTCTGACATGATACCAAATGACAAATTATATAACATTGAACATTAGGGTTTAAACGGTATGCTAAAACATTGTAGTAAGGGTCAAAACAAATTACCTGATCCATGTCATCACAAGTAAGGACACCAAAGATACAAGGTACTCCTGCAGCAGAACAACAAATATTACAATTGTCCTTGTGAGCTACTTGCAAAGTAAAAATGGACACGATAATTCAGAAAATCAGAAATATCTATAATCTAAATAATACAAAATGAAAAAGAAAAAATTAATCTGCACAGTCTGTCTTTTGTTGATATCCACAAAAAAGTGTGTTACAAATATATATGGACAAAGATGCTCTACCTGAATTCAGTCCAGCTGTTAGTATTCCAGAGGAGGCGGAGTTAACGACAGCATCGTAGTGTGAAGTATCCCCTTTTACCTAACAAGCCAGGGGATAGAGCAAAATTAGGACAATGGTAATTCGAATATGGTTCCAATACGAAGCAAAGCAATAGGACTATGGAAGACACTAGCCAGTAGCCATTCCTCCTACAATGATAGTAATGCACATGATATCAGAAGGGAATTGGAACAATCACACAAAAAGCAGAAGTCCTACAAGCTCGTCATAATAGTCACTTTTTGGATGAGAACAATAATGAAATTTTAATCAGCCTTAACTTAAGCTGTCACATTGCAATAAACGACACATTAATAAAGTTGACAGAGTTTGTACATGAGTCTAATGCAGAGTTCGAAAATACGATTTCGGTCACGGTTGCGGTAACGGTCATGGTGATGTGGGAACGGGGATGATGCGGTTATCGTACCGCTGAATATCAGCTTAAACCATGAAATATCCCTAAAACCCGCCTAAAATGCGGTTTTTTTGCACCTTTACGATGCAGGTAATATTGGTTCTATAGATTTGAAAACCTTTACGATACGGGGGATACAATACGATGCAGCCTTGTTTTGACACCATGGTCAAATGCATGTCCCCGAACCATATGTATAGAACATATTCAACACAGGACCTCTGCAAAGTATAAATCAATAAACTTAAATAAAAGTATACTATGAGGACCTACCACAGCTCCAAGACACACAATAGCATGATATTTTCCTGATTTTCCCAGTGCCTGTGCAGTAACGCCAAGCTCATAAGCACCAGGAACCCAAACAACCTGTCATTCAAAGAAAGGATAACTAAAAGTTTTAATCACAAAACAACGGAAGCTTCTCTAAAAACATTTTTGCAAAATTTAAACAAAAATAATAATTATGCAGCAGATTCCTTCATTATTTTACTTTTCGATCCGACTGACTGGACTTAACAAGCCTAGAATTATGTACCCAATAAGGCATCTTTAACTTTCTACAAAAAAACCCACTGGTTCCTTTAAAAAATTGTTTTTTCAACTATTGAAACAAATCGCACATGAGTCAAACTATAACAAGTGCTTCAGTTAATTTGACAAACACAACAAGGAAAATCCAAAAAGAATTTCGACTAACCACACATCAGGGGCGAAGCCAGAATTATAAAAGTGGGGGGCCGATAGTTAAGTGCTACACCTCCTGTTCTTTTTAATGCGATACACAATGTTTGAGGTCGAATATTGACTGTCAATTAATCTCAATACATATTGATATTGTTATGAAAATACTTTTCTAGATAAATCTATTCGTATAATTTTATAATGCTTATATGTCATAATATAAGAGATATAGTAATCAAACCAAAATTTTGAGAAATGTGCATTCCTTATATTTAGAGAGGAGTAGCATATACTTCCTCCGTTCTTCATTAATTGCAACATCTGAGTTTTCACGCATGCTAATGCACAACTTTTTTTATTTTGAAAGGAGCTAATGCACAGCTCTTAAACACTAATATCTTTAAGTACCTTTTAGTAAAAACTATAAAAGTTGATATACTGAAAGAATATATATCTAGATGAATCTAAATTATTGAAAGTAATATATATATGTATATATACATATATATATATATATATATATTATTATATATATATATATATATATATATATATATATATATATATATATATATATATATATATATATATATATATATATGAATCTAAAAAAACCCACATGACTATATTTTTCCATACATAAAAATCACAATGGATGGTAATGGGGTTATGTGTGAATGGTGTAAAAATTCAATTGTTGCAATTAATAAAGAGTGGAGGAAGTGTATAATTAGTTCAATGTTACAAAAGATTATAATATAAAAGGATTTGCATTAGAAATTTCCAAAAACAATTGTAAAGATATGAAAAAATAAAGAAGGGAACACTAAAAAGAAGAATAAAAACAGTGAATGTAAGTTGTATAATTTTGTAAATCAACATAACCGAGTTAGTGAAAAGACAAACAATATCTTTAAAAAGAGATAAGAGAAGTAGATAAAAGGGGAAAACAATAGATTAATTAAAAGATTTAAAAAGCAGCAAAAGAAGCAATGAAGCAGTGTAGAACATGCTCCTCAATGCGATAATTAAAGGGGACAACAAAAGATTTGAAAAAAGAAAAGATGCAAAGTTACAGAAGGCAATAGCATGTGTTGAACCCGCGTGCAGTGGTAAGAGCTACACACAGATGTACAAAGCTCAGCTACCTTAAATTCTGATGCAAGTTTGTCTTATATTATATTTTCAGAGGGGGGAGCTGTATATTTACTGGGCTACGAGGCTGGGCCAGGGTGGCCAGGCCTCCCCAGCTCCTCCATGGCTCCGCCCCTGCACACATCAATATTAGAAGTAAAAAAAAGCACCCAACGCACTAACTTTTGGAATCTGATCTACGTGACCTTTCGTTATGATATACATGTAACAAAATGTTTGCTCATGATCCCCATGCATAAAGTACGTAGCATAGAAAAGGAAATGACAACGGAAACCATGTACGCGTATGTTCAAAAGAACAATGGAGATGGCTCAAAAAATAGCAGTTTTAAGCAAACAGGTTAACAGAAAATAAGATACCCCTTCCCCCCGCCACCCCAAAACACACACCTTACACAAAGCAATGAGCGCTATTCTCAGACATAAATATTCAGATAAAACCCAGTCCTTATCAGATCTCGACTGGTTCACGGACCAGCCATGATTCGAATGATCTAGGTTATAGTGTAGCAACATAAAGGGGAATACTCACAGTTTAGTAAATGCTCCCTGTTACAAATAAAAGCATTTTCTTACCTAGTTCCCCAGGCACAAATATAAGAATGAAATTTCAAAGTATATTGTTAAACGGATGCTGGAAAAATTCGTACTACGTCACATAATTTCAACATAAAGCACTAGTGAAAATTTTATGCAATGAATCAAGCAAATGTCAAAAAAATCTAGATATTAAGCAATTAATGCACATCTTTCATCAATCTCTCCTACTCCAATTAGAAACAAGCACTTTCAAATTCGACTAATTTCTATTTTGTGCAAATCACTGATTGCACAAACACATTCATGGAGTACAGGTGAAAAAAGAAGCGCAAAGCAAATATGATTAAGCATAGAGAAGCCACATACATCAATATCTTCAGTGACGGAATATTTCTTGAAAGTGTCAAGAGCTCCTTCCATTAGCCGCCTTGTCACAAATTCATTAAACCTAGCCACAACCTTAATAGAGGAAGAAAATATATAGAAATTAGTAATGCAGCAGATACCTATCAGCTTCTGCAATGGCCCATAAAATTATGCTCATGTAATAATTAATTCTGGTTACTCATAACAGAGGAATATATTTACGCCGTAACAATTAGATCCTCTAATACTCTGGTTTAATACTCAAAAGGAGAAGAAAATGCCATGAAAAAAAGCATGAAGAGCCAATGTCGAAGCACCTATTGCATTGAACTAATTCTAAAATAGAAGGTTCCTCCCATTGTCTGGTAAAATTTTGGTTCCGCATATGTCAGCAAATTTTATAACAATTAGAATCTTACAGTTAGCTTTGAATTTGGCTAGGTCCAAAGTTATTAGAAGCTACAATAGCAAACCAAGGCTTATTGAGTCACATCAGTAGCTTTGAAGCAGCTAGCTTAGTCTATGACATTCAAAAGGACGATCGTAGTAGATCGTTTAGGAGGCACAATGACCATAGATCGAATCTATCAGACTTTTACAGTGTGATGGATGGTTGTTCATGGTCTGGTTGTACCTACTGTTTCTTTTTTGGGGTCAATATCCACAATGCATTTCATCCAACGATAAACAACACCAAATCCGAGTTATAGAGCTACGACACAATCAAACCCAAAAGAACAAAATGTTGAATTGAATCGTACTAGTCTTTATTGGGAGCTATTACTCATTTTTGTACTTATTGTTTTATTTTCTAACTATTTTTTCAATTAAATAAAAAAAACGATAGAAATATATAGAATAGAGTATGCATTCTCTTATCCCATTCAGAAGGACCTCATCTCATAATTATCCATGAGTGACAAATAAGCTGATTATTAAAGAGTTCTTCAAATTCGAGATTGTAGTACAAACGTTAGAGATTTAGGCCATCACAAGACATCCTTTTTCATAAATCAGAAATCAATTGGCAAATCATCTTCAAAATTCATCTAAACTCCCATACCTACACCCTTTCGGCCTTTCCCTGCTTGGTTTGCAATTTTCTTCCTTCAATAATGCAAAATAATGTCATTATTCCTTATATCCTATGGCAGCAATTGAGAAGATTATTTGGCTCAATGTTATTGCTAACAAGAGATCCATAGCCGGAGATAAGGAATCTTGTGGTCCACACAAGATGGATATACATAGTTATGCTCTAAACTCTACCACTAGGGTCTTCTTTGGTTCACTTTTTTTTTAAAATGCTTCAGAGAATTGTTAATAAAATAGACCAGATCGTAAAATTTACTCTAAAGATAATCTTCATAATTCAGAAAAATTTAGATCATTTCATATTTTTTTGTATGATTCATACTATATCACATCAGAAAGAATCAGGTTAGATTAGGTAATTTCAGGTGAATCAAACCCTAGAGTCTTGTTTTGTTAGCAAAAGTTGTAGCAGTTAGTATAAATATTACATAGCAAAGCGCAAGCATCCACTTAACATATAATCAACTATAAACGATCAAATTGCATTCGTATGTAGCTGGGTCTGCTACACTATATTGTTTTAACTATCATTGGCACCATACAACACAAATTCAATATCCGTGAACTCTCATGTATAACCACTTGCTGACAAAAAGAGCTCAAACGTTTTCTCTCTCTTTGTAGTCGAGTATATAGGTACCCTTAAACGTTTTCTCTCTCTTTACGACACATCAAATAGAAGTCATCCCCCTCAACAATAATAAATCATTCTCATACCTCAGAGCTAACTAAGGGCTTCTTTTTTTCGCATCCGCCTTTACGCTACCAATTTCAAATTAATATTTGAATGTCACTATTTTTAGAAAGAAAGGTGTTGAATATTCATAAAGAAAGTTGTTGAATTATCATATAGACTATAAAGAGTTGTTGAGTATTTCTGATGAAAATTCTAAAATAATGATAGTATTATTTTCATCAACATCAATGAATCAAGATGAAATGGATGTTTCATGACTCCAAATAATTTTAAAATCCCCCTTATCCCCCACAATAAGCTTTCCCCTTCAATTTGAACATACCCACTTGCCACCCAACTAACAAATTACACTACAAATTAACAAATTTTCCGGAAAACTAAACAATTCAAAGACAAATTGAAACAAGTTTCAGTAATAATAAGCAAGAAAGACTAACAATGGCAAATCGAAAATTCTGGGCTTTAGTGACATATCCTTCCAACTCCCTCACTGCATTTGTCACTGCAAATGAGGCACGATTTTTCTTTTCTGTCGCAACATGAACTAACCCACAACCTGAAATTGACAAAATAGAAAATTTAAAACTATCCAATTAATTTCGTAATCTTTCCAAATAAAATTGAATTTTTTACTCAAAATTACAAACCTGGGACAGAAGATGAGGAAGAAAGAGGGGCAGAAAAGCGAAGAAAGGTAGAAGATTGTTGAAGAAAAGAGGGTTTAAGAGGTAAAAGATTGGAATTAGTAGTAAGGAAACAAGATTGAGATGCTACAAAGGAAGACATTGGGAAAGTTTAGTGTGTGTTTTTTTGTTTGACTTTGGAAAGTAGCTTGTTGGTGCTGATGACAAATGTGAGAGTGGTTTTATAGGAGCGAAACTTCGGCGACGTGAAGAGGTGAAGGTGTGCTCTGAGCCTCTTTTGAGGGATATGTTTAATAGGTTCATGAATCATGCCTTTTACTTAAATAACTAGTTTTATTAAGATCTGAGTATATATATATATATATATATATATATATATATATATATATATTATATATATATATATATATATATATATATATATATATATATATATATATATTTTTATAAGAAAGATCTGATTATCTAATTCTGACACAAGTGGTATAAACTGGTATCGTTGCAGAAGTAAAGCTGTAAAAGGAAGGATTGAAGAATTCAATTTGACAAAACAATGGAAAATCGAGAAGATTTGAGATCAATTCTTCCATATCTCCCACTGACACTAAATTCATCATGGCCAAACCAAGTAATCGAAGCTCTAAAATCGCTCTCTAAAGGACCGAGTCACAGCCGAGTCGATTCAGGAGAAGTCCTCTTTCTCGCCATTTCTGATCTCAGAAACTCTCTTTCTCTCTCCTCTCATCCCTTCGCTAACTCCGCCGCCGACGGATACGCCCTCTTCTTCGATGAGGTAAATTGTTTTTATGATTTTTGGTTGAAATTTGAGCAATTTTTAAGCACGAATTTAATGTAATTTAGTTTACCTAATGGTGTCATTGCTCTTTTTGTTTCTGTGAAATTTTCTTAATTTGATCGTTTTTTGTTGTTGAATGTTGTATTGACTGCAATGTGTTTATGATGCTTCATTTTGATCAGGGGTTTTTTAGGTAGAGGGGATATTTTTGAATTTATTTGGGAGAAAGTATATATGTGAGATACAATGCTTTGCCCAAATCAGAATTGTTCTATATTTTTGTAGTTCAGATTATCAAGAATAGTAGTATATCTGTATATCTAGTGAAATGTAGTATACTTAAATCAATAAAGTAGTATATATACATATAATCATGTCATATGTTGGGTTTTTAAATACTAATTTTTTTTCAATATTAATAAATTACTTTTTGTAATAAGTTTACTATTGTTTTTGCTGAATTTACCACCAAAAATTGTCTGAACTAAAAAATGTTAAGGACGGTTCCCATTTAGGCGTTTCTTTTGACATTCAATAAGAATTTTAGTACTAGTATTGTCAGGAAGAATATGATTTTTTTCTGGGAAAATATTACTGAAAGACTGAAATTTGACAGTTTTGGAGAAATTTAGTAGTATATTATGATTATGAATACCAAAATTAAACTAAGAAGATTTGAATATTACGCTCTTGCCAAAGGCTTCAAAAACATTCTAAGAGGTATTGATTTCGCTATTATACTACTAGTCTTTTATGCACTCGAGGCGTCCAAAAGCATATGAAATTCTTCGTGTATAACAAAGATAGAGATATGGTGATCTTGTTTTTTTTGTTTGGTTAAAGCCGGTAGTTGGCTTCCTTTTTTTCTATTTTTTGGTGTTCCCCATGTGTTGCCATATATAATAGAGATTTTGGTTGGTTCTGTTAGATGAGGATCATTGTAGTTTTGAGCTGCAAGCTGTAAAAATTGTAGACCGCCAGTTGTGGGTTTTAAGGCTACTTTTCGACCTTTACACTTACACTGTGAAGGGAAATTGAATGATATTTCAGATTTTCAGCTGTTTGAAAATGAATAATTGTGTTAGAGGGTCATCTGGGAAATGTTTAGATATCTGTATGTCACATGTTATTTGAAAATGCTTGCTTATGTGTGGTGCTTCTTTGTGTATATGTGGTAAAGGCAATTGTAAGACTTTTAATATAGAGAAGCAAATGCTTAATTTATTTAGGGACTGAATATATAATCCGGTTGTTACTATTTTTGGACAGAAATTGTTTTTGAGTAATCTATGGTGCTACGTGTGAGACAAGTAAAGTATTTATAAAGGGTTGGCCTAAATCTTAGCTAAGGTTGTCACCTTTCTTTTGTGTGCAGTTTTTGTCTAGGGCTGAAGCAGCGAAATGGTTTGGGGAAGTTGTTCCACTGATGGCTAATTTGTTACTGAGGTTTCCCGCTCTTCTAGAATCTCATTATCAATATGCAGACTTAATCATGGTTGGGGTTGATACTGGTCTTCGCTTGTTAGAACCACAACAACCAGGCATTGTTTTCCTCAGTCAGGTACATACGGTTATTCTATAATTGTAAAAAGTAAAAACGGTTCTAATTTTTTTATGCTAAAGCATTGCTCATACAAAATTTGATCTTTGTTTTCTTTTTAAATGCTCTACTTGACTATTCAAGCCAATTGCAATAGGTTTGACCTCATATTGTTGTCAGTTATGACAGTGGATCAGCTAGTTGTCAGTGACATCCTTTTCATATATAGTCAAAATATCTGTCTGTCGTAGTTAGATTTCAGTGATGCTTATTATACTTCAATATGTTATATCGATGAGCTTAGTTACATGGACTCTTCAATTCACCTCAAATACCCGTGTAAGATGCTTGACACTCGGACATGGATACATACACTTCATTTTGGGCCAAAGTCATTGATTTTTTTACAGAATAACGGAGTCAGACACTTGGACACGTACGCGTGTCAGACATGGGTATATGAGTCCAGATAACATAGTTGATGAGATGTTTTCTAGATTTTTCCTTGAAATCAATGTGTTGTTAGATATTCTCTGTTCTCATTGCAATTTAAACATGGCTGTGTTGAGCTTGTCTTATGCAGGTATCTTTGACATGCCTATGTTCTTTAGAATGTAAAAGGTTCTCTATTGGGATAATTGTGTTGTTATCATGGTAGCGATGATAATAATCATAGTGTTTTCTTATAATTTGTGAAGAATAACTTTTTTTAGTTTGAGGAGGAAGAAATAAAGGACAAGAAAGTCGTAGTATTGCCTTTCTTTTCCATCATTGATGTTTGTAGTTAGAGAGGACAGGCTAAATTCGAAATAATAGTCCATAGATATCTTGCGAAGCCTTTGACCAAGTGCTCTTTATGGTTCTTTTTGTGCCACGATGACTAGAATGTCTCACATCTTTGAGGTTAAGACTTAAGTACTATAATGCATAATTGGCAAGCTTAATTACTTCTTCCCTTTGAGAGAGTTACATGTAAATTGTATGTGAAAATCTAATACGAATTTTATTCTCTCCGGCACATATCCTCTCTTTGCTGAGAAATCATGAAGGTATACTATTTTCCTTGAGTTATATATTTGACTTTCATGTTCATGCTAATCATGGCAAAAAAAAAAAAAAAAAAAAGAAATGTATTGGCCATATAGGCAAGCAGATATGAGTAGATGGTATCTGTTTAATTCACTACGTCAGTCGTCAGTCATCACGCATCAATCGTGAAACTTATTCATGATGGGAAAATGAATCTACCAAGTAGAATAGGGAATGTGCTAGGGATAAATTTGAGAAATTCATGTTCTCCCAGTGGAGTGTCATGCAGTAGATTTTGGTTTTCTTGGCAAAAATTAGGCAATATTTGATGGGAATCGTTCAGTACCAAGTATGACAAAAAATGATATAAAAATTTGTGGATAATTGTTTGCATTGGACGCTTCACACTTATACAAGGTAGTATCATGTTCCCACTTCTAATTGTCACCCCTTTTTTTTAAAATTAGCATTTGTACAGCGTTGTGTTTTATTTTCACTTTCAGATCTCCACTCGTATATGTAATGTGAAGAGGTCCCCTAACAGCAAGTTTCCATATTTTTGTATAGGAGCTTATTGCCGCTTTGCTGTCATGTTCCTTCTTTTGCTTGTTTCCAACTGCTAATAGAGTCGCCAAACATCTACCAGTGATCAACTTTGATCGCTTATTTGCGTATGTTATCCCTTTCCTTCCTTTGGTGGATTTTCAAGTGTGTGCGTGGAAAGTCAGTGGTAAACTTGAATTGATTAGTTACCCCAATGCATAAAAATTTATGTGTACATATGGTGCTCGGACTCGGATACTCATGTTGGACTTGACTACCTGAGTATGTGTTCATGTTTTGGATTTGGCTATTTTATGAATAACTTCCATGATCTAACCCACTGGAGTGTTCAAAGTGTCCATATCCATGTTGGAATGTTAATGGTCCGATGCGGGTACTTAAGGTGAATTGAAGAGTCCGAGTAACATAGGTATATGTATAATATATGTTGATGACTTTAAAAATTCTATTTAGTTAGCTCCTGCTTGCCTATTCTCCTCACTCTTGATATCTAATCATAACTGACGCAGTCGGAAATTATGGAGAAAAGCAAGCGCTAATCTCGATCAAGAACAAACAGATTTATTAAATCTGTAAAAACTCCGGAATCCACCAGAAACTCTGTGATATTATTAAAAGTCAAAAACTGCCTCCAAACATTGACCTAATAATGTTTAAATACTTGAAACAAAACCCTGATACGAATTTAAGGAAATAATAAAATCCGAAAATAATTAAAATGCTGATTTCGGGCCTTAAACGAACTCGGATGGCTTAAAAAGCCTATAGGTCACGGCGTAGTAGAAATCACAATAAGCAATCAGACTCGTTGGCCCGTTCCGCTTCCGAAAATGTATCACAATAAGCAATCGGACTCCGTCAGCCCGATTAGTAGAAATCATTTCAGGCTTTTTTGTCGAACTTCATTATCGAACTTATCCGCTAACCTTCCTACGTCAATAACTTTTATGCATCCACATGAATACTTTTATTTCATGATCAGAACAATCCCCCCCCCCCCCATCTGAGTAAGTTAAAACCCTTTCATCAAAGCTACTAGCAATTTGTTGGGTACGACAATTGATAGTTGAGACACTAGCACTTGCTGGATTCTTAGTGGTATAGGATGAGGCATGTAAACTATTTTCTTATAATGTAGATTTAACTGGACTTGCCTTCACTATAATCTTCACTTCTTCGGCTCATAATGGGGACATAACATCTCTTACTACAATTTGGTTCATGAAGTGCTTTCAGGCTGGGAGCAAGGAGTTAACATATGATTTTATAGCTTTAGAGAAGGTGCATGTTAAGAAGCATGACTGCTATGCTTGTGCTACCTGGCTTGAGAGATCTCTTACAAAAAAACAATATAGAGAAAGTGTGGATTGAGAGATCTTATGACTCACTGACTTAGTGAGATAAATGCTTAAGAGTCTTTGGTACTGGGGTCAAGATAAGTTATCATTTGTCACAGTTAGATTCTGATGATAGGTCATGTCTATAATATATTGTCTAAGTCTAAAACATTGGTACTCTTAGTTTAGTTTGACCATTTCTGTCTATAATGTAAAATCAAGTCTGATAGATTGGTCATGTTGCAGTGTTTCTTTACTTTAGTGTCTTTATCAAGACTCAAGGGGGTGTAATCTGGTAAGTTTCTGATGCTGCTTTTGTTGCTAATAAGGTTATTACTCAATCTTATGAGTATCTAAGATGAATTGGTAAGTTGAGTTGTGACCATGACTCATGAAGGTTTAGAGTTGAGTTATGAGTTGTCGTGGTTCATTATTACTTCTGATCCTACTATGATGTTTGAATCTTTTTGCACATGACTGTATCCACTTATCACTCGCTTCTTTTCTTAGTTGTTCTATATGTGAAGTCATGACAAGTTTTTAAAAAATTTCAGGAGTTTGTATGAAAAGAACCATGAAAATCTCGAGCACAAAATCAAGTGCATTGTACATTATTTTGAGAGGATACATTCAAGTGTACGGGTGGGATATGTTTCATTTGAAAGGAAAGTTCTTGTTCTGGAGAACAATGCGCCTCTTGTTACTTATCCCACTTCTAATTTATGGGCTAAATCTGTAGTTCCTCTCTGCCTGTTTGAGGTAACAAAAATATGGCCTTAAACATATATAGCTACTGTATGAAGTTTGAACAATGTATTAGACAATGGACCACTAATTAAAATTTCACATATCTGTGAAAGGTTTGCTCTTCAGGCTTGATAGAGGACCAGCTTAGAGGGGCTCTGGAAGTTGATTTTGCTAACAAGTATCTGGGTGGTGGTGCTCTGTCTAGGGGTTGTGTTCAGGTGTGGTAAATTACAATATTTGAAGATGTGGATCATAGATGCTTTGTTGCTTCTAAATACTTTTCTGAATGTTCCTGTTCTCTTGTATATTGTGAAGTTCTCCCCTGGATAATGTCTCTTCCGAGTGTCACCATGGTTTCTTGCTGATCGTCGTTCCCACAACTTTCTTGTACTTAATTTACGGTTTTTTCACCAAATACCCCCGATAAATCGGAAAATTCACCAGATACCCTCAATGTTTTAGATATTCACCATATACCCGTGACTTTTCGAAAACTTTCACCAAATGCCCTTTTCTTAACTGTCGTTAACTCGCCCTTTGCATTATTTAGGATTTTGCCACAATTAACCCCTAACCTTAAAATCTAAATCCTAATATGAACCCTAATCTAAACTCAATGATTGACATGTTGTATGTTGGTAAAGGTGGATGCTGATTGATCTGTGCTGAGAAAAATGCACAGCGGTCAAAAATTATTTGGTTGTGAGATTGTGAACAATGTTGTATGTAAGAGGGTTAGATGAGGGTTTTCCTTGACAATTTCATACACCTTCAGTTACAAGGTCCTTGATGTGTTGGTTTTGGTCTGATGTGTTGGTTATGGTCTTCTCTAGTTACATCTAACGTCGAATCATGTCCAAGCTGTTAACAGCTGAGGTGCTATGCTGGAACTTGTAATTGTTGATACCTGACCACTCTTTCATACTACTTTTATAAGAGGAAATAGCCTGTTTCATTGTTAATTAATCTTTTTGTAGGAGGAAATTCGTTTTATGATCAATCCTGAACTGATTGCTGGCATGCTTTTTTGCCTTCCATGTCAGACAATGAGGCGATAGAAACTGTTGGTGCAGAACGATTCTCAAATTACTCAGGGTTAGTGCTGATGGAATCTGATGTTAAAACCATTTTTTTTCCCGCAGATACATGTTTTAGAATTGTCCTCAGACTGTGGTATTGCATTGAGGGGTTTGAAAACCCTTCCTTGTCAAGAACGTATTTGTTTTATCGTTCTCCCTTAAGGTTGATGTTGTGAAGATCTAAATATGAGAATTATAAAGACTGAAGTTATTTAAATTGGTGTATTTGGTAGCTATTTTATAACACTAACATAATTCTTAGTCATATAGGCATTGTTTTGCTTGTTAAATGGAACCATAATCTGCATCTTCTTATCATGCGATCTTAAAATTTGTTGTAGGTATGCCTCTACATTCGTTATGCTGGCAACCATGTGGACATAAGAGAAATAGATTCTTTTGGAAGGCGTAAAACAATAATTGTTGCAATAGATGCACTGCGCAGTCCAGGATTGCGACAATACAGAGTTGACTCTCTCTTAAGGTTTGGATTCCTGATTTTTCTTTTTGTAATTCATTTAAGGGTTGGCAGAGCTCTGGCTGTTAATCAATTTTTGCTTCTCATGACAAGTCAGATTTGAAAGGATAGTAAGTATGCTAATAAGGACTTACCGTGAGTCCTCGTGATAGACCATTCATAATTTTATACAGGTCTCTGCTGCTGGGATTCATTTCAGGTTCTTTTGTCTTACAGAGGTTAAAGAGAAAGATGTTGTGACTCAGGTTACTTCTGCATTCTCGCATTTTCCCCATGAGAGATGTTGGTTTACTGAGTCTAAAGTGAGTAGTTATTGATTAGCTAAGCCAATATAGAGAGAATCAGGCTGTATATTGATAAGAACAAGATGTGCCCAGAGCCTCTGAGGAGCTGGGTTCCTCCCAAAGTCCCAAGAATACAAACACTCAAATATTTTGTGGATACCTTTCCTTACAATTATCTCACTATCTATAGACATACTCCTAAAGGTTACCCTAGAAATACTTTCTGGCCAACGGGATTATTCTAAGGTAAAGACAAGTTAGCTGAAGTAATACTAAAGAAAAAAAGAGAGCTGATGTTAGCAATCATTGGCCTGCTCATAAATCTAGAACCTTCTAGAACTTTCAAGCTACTTATTTTGGCGCCTGGAGGCTGGAATACACAAATTTTGTGGTGGTTTGGGTGCGTTCATGACATTACCCGCCGTCCAAAGTTTCACCTTGTCCTCAAGGTGGAAGGTGGGAACCTTTGATTCATTGCTGCCAGATCTTACCATGTAGCTTTACTTTCAAGGAGGTCCTTCCATTTAATGAGGATTTCCATTGGTTTTCCTGGGGTGCCATAGCGAACATCTAGGAGTGCAACCATTAGTTCCATATCAGGAGAGAGTTGTCAGGTAGGTTGCTGGGAGGATTTGGGTTGCCAATGGCTGGTTTCAATTGAGAAATGTGGAATACTGGGTGTATTTTGCTGTTGGGGAAAGGTTGAATTTATATGCCTCTTGCCAATGCGTTCTGTAATCTGGTAGGCCCATGATAGCGAGCTGCTAGCTTCTCACATGGCCTTCTAGCCAAAAATTTCTATTGATGCGGCTTGAGGTATACATAGTCCCCAATTTCCAGTTGCAGCTCCCTCCTCTTTTTATCAACCAAAATTTCATCTTTTGTTGATCCCTTAGAAGATTCACACGCAGATTATCCATAATTGCATCATGTTCTTGAAGGTCATTGTCTAGTGAATCCACCGGTGTTTGATCGTGCCCAACATGGATCAGAGGAACGGAGGTCTTTCCCATATAATGCGTTGAATGGGGTCATCTGGGTAGATACATGGTGAGATGTGGGGTACCAGAATTCTGCCCATGGAAGCCGATTAGGCCACTGTTTTGGTTGCCCGTTCACAAAGCACCGCAAATAGGTTTCCAATTCCTTGTTAATATGCTCCGATTGACCATCCGTTTGAGGATGATAGCCGGTGCTTCTCTTAAGAGCCATGCCTTGGAGTCAAAAGAGCTCCCTCCAAAAAACTCATGAATATCTCAGTGTGATACAGTAGAGGTTGATACAGTAGAGGCTGGGAATGTGTGAAATATGTGAAGTCGAACTACCTCTTTGATAAAACCTCCAGCTATAGTAGCAGCGGTCAAACGATGTTTAAGGCTTAAGAAGTGGGCAAATTTGGTGAAACGATCCACTACCCAATATGGTATCTACTCTAGAGGGAGGTAAGCCTTCGATGAAATTTATGGTGATGTCATCCCAGACTTAAGAGGCTGGGATTCGGTTTGAAGTTTTGTTTTGCTGACATACTTGATTCATCACATATTGTGCAAGAGTGCTTCTCATCTCGACCCATTACTAGAAGCCATTCAAAGGTAGGTTTTAGATCTCCAGAATGCCCACCGTTTGGGCCATCATGATAAAACTTTAGCAGGCTTTGGACCAAGGAAGACTTAGGAGGCAAAATAATGCAGCCTTTGTACATGACTAGGCCATTTTTAATGGTGAATCCTACCATGGGCTGGCCTCCCCTTTCCAAATTTGTAACAAGCTGCTGTATGTAAGGACCCTTCTTCGGTTCTGTACAACATCCAAGCTTGTTCTACTGGTGCATATCAATGGATCTCAAACTTAAAGCTCGTTAATTTGCTAACCCACCGTTGGTAGTCAGCAGTCATCATCGACTTCACGTTGCTCAATGATGAACTTCAGACTTTTTTGGTCCGTCCTTATCACAAACCGACGACCTAAAAGATAATGCCTCCATTTTTGGATGACAAAAATGATTGCCATGAGCTCCTTCTAGTAGATAGACTAAAGGCGACTACGAGGTCCTTTTGCATAAGCAGACCTTTAAGCCAAAACCCGAAGCGTCCGCTTTAACGATGAATTGCTGGGTAAAGTCTAGCATGGCCAACACCGAGACAGTCAACCTTTCAAAAATTTGGGTGGCTTCCGGTGTCCAAGCAAAACTATTTGTTAGTAGAGAGGCAATCTTGACATAATTTGCCACGAACTTGCAGTAATGTCGGGTAAGTCTAAGAAAACCCCGTAGTTCCAACCCCGTAGTTCCTGGATCCTCCTTGGAAGAGGCCATTTTATCATAGCTTTCACCTTTTCCAGGTGTGCTGCCACTCTTTTTGTTGATATAACGTAG
This sequence comes from Beta vulgaris subsp. vulgaris, assembly GCF_026745355.1. Taxonomy (NCBI): domain Eukaryota; kingdom Viridiplantae; phylum Streptophyta; class Magnoliopsida; order Caryophyllales; family Amaranthaceae; genus Beta; species Beta vulgaris. The sequence goes on along the minus strand of NC_079204.1, from coordinate 18,636,111 downwards.
CCAAGTAGGCCACTTGTTGTCTTCCAAACTCGCATTTCCCAAGGTTGGCATACAGTCAATGCTCAGCTAAGGTGTGGAGTACAGGACTTGATTAAAGTGGTAGGGGTGGAATTCCTCACCGAGGCTATAAACCAATATGTCATCGAAGAATACAAGCACAAATTTTCTTAAGAATGGCCGAAACACCAAAATTAGTGTCACCCTCCAAGGAAAGTCGACTTTTTCACTGTCGGGAGGGAAATCAAGTTATGGTTGTCCCCACAGTCCACCATAACCACCACTTCACATCCATTAATGAGACCCAAAAGATTCATTGTTTTTCAGGTTTGTCAATCCCACTTTTGAGTTCAAGGACACTTCAACATCGGTGATCTCGACGCCGGTTTCTTATCCTGGATCATACTCCTCCGTCGGATTTTGGGGTGGATCTTCCTTGCCATCCATTATGCGGAAGCTAAATTCCTTCCTCTGTCAATGGTTCCCTTGGGACCATTTGTCATCACATAAAGCATAGCCCCTTTTCACGGCGGAATTGGAGTTATTTGACAATCGACGGACATGTGGTTGATTGCGTGGGTTTGGGTAATCAGCTCTGTGGTGGTGGTTGTTTGAAGAAAGGGTGGGTTATTTTTTAATTAGGAAAGGGTATTGTTTTTGGTGGAGTTTTGGGCTGGTCCAATTAGGTCTCGGGTGGAATTTAGAGAAAGGGAGGTTCGGGCTGATGGTCCATCTGTGGACATTCCCCCCCCACTTGGGCTACTGTTGAGTTTCTCCTCATCTTATAAGGCCAAGTCCATGGCCTGATCAAAATTAATTGATCCCATTAAAATGGAACTCTGCCTTAATATCATTTTTTAGACTTTTGATAAACCGGTCTAGTTTGGTTTTGGGTGGGATTTAGAAAAAGGGAGGTTTGGGCCGTGGACTCAGATGGTCCATAACTGTACTTTCTCCCACTTGGGCTACTCTTCAGTTTCACCTCAACTTTTATGGCTACGTTCATGTCCTAGTCATCATTAATTGAGCCCATTAAATGGACTCGTGCCTTAATATCATCTTTTAGACCTTTGATAAACAGGCCCATTATGCACTCAGAGCGTATTCGATGAACCTCCTCTTATACTGCATCACTATTCCCACCTACTCCAAAGTAAACCATTGTTTGTGAAGTGAACCCTTGTGGGTACGCCTGAAATGCCGGAGTAAGAGAGTTTTTAGCTCCTCTCACCAGCATACCGGTTATCGGCGGTGCTCCCACTAATAGTAAGCCAACACATCATCTTGAAGGGACATCGCATCTGCTTCTAACTTCTCTTCTTACTTCAATCGATAGAAATCAAATACCTCTATGCCCATAGTATTGATCCTCAGGGGGCTTGAACCATCAAAGAGGAGCATGTCAAGCTTTCTTACCTCCACTTGTGTCCACCATCTTGTGGCGGATTTCCTTCCATCCTATTAATCTGAAAGTTCCTCTCATATATAAGGAATTGATCAAGTTTCAGAGTCAAAGATCATAGTTCTCGAACGAGCAATCGAAAAGATTCTAGAGCATCTTCGCGGTTAGGTATGGTTCCCCCATTGTAGTACCAAGTACTTCCTGTCGAGCTTTGATATGATCCGATTCTATAAGTAAGCATCTCTTGTAAAATATGAGCAACACTTAATCCTTCTAGAACCCAAACCTCCATTTCTCTTAACCGTTGTCCTTCTTGCTTGGCTCTTCCTCAGGGGTTGTTGTGTAACAAGTGCATAATGACCACTCAAACATCCATGGATTTTATCATCAACTTGATTAATAAATTTCAATATATAAGGATTTCCTATTATAACAGGTTGTTCGAAAGGATCTCGTTCTTCCATCTAATACTCTACCCTTTCCCGGATACTTGTGTTTAAATACCCACAGGTTCGCTGTTTGAAATCCAGGATGGGGTTTCTCGGAAATCTCGAGCTCTCTTTGCTTGGGTATGGACGAAATGGTGGAGAGAACTTCCTCCCTAAGCTTTCCTTAGTGCTCGGCGAAGGTGGCAGCTAGGAGGGAGATTTCTTCTCGCAGGGCCCTTATGGACTCTTCTTGCTACCATGGAGGCTGGTGGGCCCTTGCCGTAATGTCTCCTTGATAGAGGTAACCTCTTGCTCTATTGTCTCTACTCTTAGGTTGCTTGAAGGGGGTGCCATGAGCGTTCCCAGGATTCGGCTCTGAATTCTGATACCAAGTTGTAAAATGAATCAACTCGGGGGAGGGAAATAAACAGTTTAGGTGGAAACTTTGATAAGAATATCTTTTGGCCAACAGGATTATTCTAAGGTAAAGACAAGATAGCTGAAGTAATACTAAAGACAAAATAGCTGATGTTGCAATCATTCCAATCATTCGCCTGCTCACCAATGCAGAACCTACTAGAACTTTCAAGCTACTTCTTTCGGCGCCTGGAATACACCAGTTTTAGTGGTGGTTTGGGCGCGTTCATGACAGGTCATTGTCTATTTAGTCATAATGGAGGTAAATGGAAAAAAGGTACAGTTTGTAAACAGTTATAGTGATAGTGAAGAATGTTCTAACGCCATAGGTTATTTGACATTTTAAAGTTATTTAGCACATAATGATGTAGTCAATTGCTGAAATATCAATTCATGTAGTTAAGGTGAGATAGCAAGCTCTTTAATTTTGACAGGGAGGTTAACAAGGCATTTTGTGGCTTTCTTGATCAACCAAACTATCAGCAGTATCAGATGCTGTTGCAATACTGTGACTCTTGCGTAGTTCGAGGTGGTAATGATCCTATGGATGCCGACGTATCTGATATCCAAGCAACAGTAAGGAGGCGACTTTCTTGTATTGAATGTGCTTTGCTATTTGACTTCTTTATTTTTCGCTGTTCTTTCATTATTGAGCTCCGCAGTTTCTTGACAATTGTTTTCTGGCCTGTGATGGAGTAGGTAATTTTTATATCAAGTTAGGTTAAATTTTCAACATAGATCTGATTCTTGATCTTTATTTATGAGCCATTTCCAGTTAGTTGAGGACAGTGGGATGTCTCCAGACAATAACGAAGCAAAAACAACTCAAAATGTTACTAGTCAGATGCAAGTGCATCATAGTGATGTTGGAATTGCTACTGGAAACTGGGGTTGTGGTGCTTTTGGTGGAGATCCTGAACTTAAGTCGGTGATACAATGGCTAGCTGCATCTCAGGTGACAATTACTTCCATCTCTGTTCTAAATATGGATTCTCGTAGAGGTACGAAACTTAAAAGCGTAAAATGTGTCATTTTTCCTGAGAGGTAGCTCTTATAAATATTTGTCATAAGATAGTCACCAACTCTAAAATTCAACTCTGGTAAAATAGTGTGAATCTTCTATCTCATTGGAGTTGCTTTTATGCCCTGTATTACCAAACTGTAGGGCTATCGGAGTTGCTTTTATTCCCTGTATCACCAAACTGTAGGGATATCGGAGTTGCTTTTATGCCCTGTTTTACCAAATCGTAGATGCAGCCTTCAGAGTTTCAGACTCCCATTCATCTATTATACTGGTCTAATGATTGTGGTAAATGAAGGGCCTGCTCCTCCTTATTTCACTTGTTTGGTTAACATTGACATGTCGGATACTGCTTGAAGTTGTAGTGCTATGAACTGGCATAGCTAATTCAGGATTTTGATGATTAGTAAGGACTAAAAGTGGATTTGTATTAATAAGATGGAAAATGCAGATGATATATAGATAGTAGAAAGCTTTGAAGAGGCTTGATTCTTTCCCAAATGAACTCTTAAAAGCTCACCAAAACTCTCATCCATATTCCCCATAACTTGGCTCCCCCAATCTCCTGTATTTATAGGATTTTTTCCCTCACTAATTCTTAACTTATTTTTCAAGCTAACCTCTAACTAAACAATAATGCTATACCAATAGTACCCCTCTCCCTGTGGCAGTTCATTGCATAGAGGTGTTTGTTCTGGTCTGCTGTGTCTGCATCTTTTTTAATCTGCAGATCTCTACGATTCATTCATTTTGACATTTACTTTGTTAATCTGAGCACTTTTAGTTCTGATCTACATAGTATGGCTTGTTCAGTTGTCTGGTATCTTTCTTTTGCCGATTTTGCGACTGAGGAGAACAAGCCTCTATTTGTCAACGGAAACTATATGGACATAATCCATTTACATACCTGCACCTAATATCTGATGTTTCCCAGTTCTGGGACTCGTGTCCGATTTCTGAATCTTTGTTGGTGGAAGGTTGTTAATTGGCGGACTGATCTGACTTACTTGCAGAATACAAGGGCTTGATTGATCTCACCTTTCACCTACCCCCTTCCCTGCCCAAAAAAGAAGCCTTTATGTCTATACAATAATTAATATATCCTCCTAAAAGAACACCTTAGGAACTAGCAATCAACATTGCTGGTTAATGTTTGTCACAGAATTTCACAACTCGAGCAGAATTCCATGTTCTTGTGTAAAGTCCAACTGCCCAGGTAGCTAGAATTGAAGAATATGTTTCTACAAAGTTAAGTTTTTTTGCAAAAAGTGTGGGGACAGTAAAGGCTTTGTGAGACGATGACCCAAAGAGTTGCTATTGCCGCCCTTTGTATTCGTGATTTATTGCATTAGTTTCTTTTCTGAGAAATTTGTTAGAAGCGTGAGAAGGAATGTGTTTTTCTTCCTGTTGTGCATTCTCCATGGTCCATTAAATCTTTTCTTTTGTTCCGGTGCTCAACCTTCTCAGGCTCTAAGACCTTACATTTTACATTACACATTTGGAATAGAAGAATTGCGAAATTTGGATCAGGTACCTTTTTAGTTTTTTTCTTGGGTGCTTTTGGATACCTGTTTGAAATTTGAATTACAGAATATTTTTCCTGATCATTTGGAAATACAATGCAGGTATGTAAATGGATTATGTCCCATAACTGGACTGTGGGAGATCTGTGGAACATGTTGGTCGACTATTCTTCCAAACGCGCAAAGGGAGAAACAAAACTCGGTTTCTTTTCTTGGCTGCTGCCATGTTGAATCGATTGTAAATCAGTTTCTTGTCATGTAACATTCTCATGTCATTTGTTTTGTTGCAGATATTTTCCCTACTTGTAAATAGAACCACAGTTCGAATTTCTTGTTATTTGTTTGCACTTATTGCTTGATTCACTTTGAGAAAACTCTTTCCTAGCTGAGATTGAGCATCTAGGGATTAATCTCTTCAGTTGGTGGACCGTGGATCACAATTGCGATCTCGTCAGGCTGGAAATCTAGATCGTAAAAGTCATTTGTTATCCTACTCAATTGTAGATTGAGAGCGGGTGTGTAGTGTCTGAAGCACAATGTTGCTGCTGAGATATGACTTGTTTTTTTTTTTTTTTTTTTTTTTTAATTAGGAAAGATAATTGGTTTTGAAGACCAACTCCTGCTAGCTTACTAGACTGCAAGGTACACCAACTCAGAGGTTAGGTACAATGCTAAACAGTTCAGAAGTAAATTTTCCGACATATTCTTTGGATGAGGTTTTGAACCTTGGGAAATGTCCTAGAATTTGAGGTGGTATTCCACTTAGTTATCACCTCTTCCTCCAGATATGACTTTTGATTTTGAGGGATATTTTTAGTGTTCAATTGGGCTGCTAGGATCATATTCTCCATGCGAAAATCACAACATCAAATAGCTTTTGAAGTTTTGTATAATTCACATTTCATATTGTTGAAGGCGGCTATCATGATTATTCATGAATAATATGCATGGCTAAATTGAGTGATTCAATGAATATTTTGCACGGTATAAATTTGAATTTCATGATTAATGTGCATAATACACCCTTTGTTTAGATTTCCCATTCCCTAATGCGGTATATAGTTAATACATTCATGGAAATTTTTTTAGAAAAACCTTTCAAATGTTCAATTTTGTCAAAAAAAAAAACTTTCAAATGTTCAATTTTTTTTTTTTAAAAAACTTTTAAATGTTCAAGTTTGTCAAAAAAAGAACTTTTAAAAGTTCAATTTTGCAAAAAAAACCTATTAGAGCATTTTGTGAAAAAAACGTAAACTTAATTTCCTTTGCGAGATAAAATCTATTTTCATTTTCCTGTGTGGTTTTTGAAATGCATAGTTCATATTATAATTTACTATGTAATTTTTTTTAAAGAAACTGAAAGATCAATTATGGAGCACGATCCAATATCTATAACTTTTTTATCAATTTTTCTAAAGTGTTTGATTTAAAATTTCAATTCACATTACTAAATGATTAAGAAAAACACCTATACCAACTAGTTTAATTATAAAATTCATTATCATTAACATCATATATCAAATTCGTCTTTGCAACTTGGGACAGAAAATGAGTCCACATGCTGATATGGGTCCAAACAACTTGTAAAACTAACTTGGTATCAGGAGCCTAGCTCCCTGCTACTAAGAATTAGAATAATTCCAGACAAACTGACAGAAGAGAGAAAAGAATAGAATTCAGAATTGAGAGGGATCAAAAAGAGAGAGAAGAGATAGACAGAGAAATAGGAGGGAGAAGAGTATTTTTATTTCTTGGATAATCTTTCTAATACAACCTCAGTTTGTATTTAAAGGTCTCCCTACATGTAGCTGATTTAACTAACATTCAAAAATCAGTTAGAATTAACTAACAGAACAGAAAGCTAACAATTTGTCAACTTGGCGCCAAACTTAACTAACTTTTACAAGTTAGTTTTACAAGTTGTTTGGACCCATATCATACTTTCCCCCATGATAAAGACTTGACCCGAAGTCTGTGATATCATGAAACTAGATAACAAAAGTAGGGAGTTGCAATATGAACTCAGATGCAATTTCCCATGTAGCTTCATGAGATGAAAAACCCTTCCAATGCACCAAGTACTGCAGCTGATCTTTTCCTTGCCTCTGAACTGTCCTCTGAGCTAGAATAGCTTCAGGTAAAATAGGAGAAGTTGGGGCTTGGCCTTGGAACCAAGACGGAATGTTAGCAGTCAAAGGCAAAGTACCTTGAAAGATCTTCAATTGAGAGTCATGAAATACATTATGTATTTTGGCATCAGTAGGGAGCTTGAGCTTGTAAGCAACCTTTCCAACTGGAGCAATAATCTGGAAAGGGCCATAGTACTTAGGACTCAACTTTTGATTACTCCTATGCTGCACATATACTTGTCTATAAGGATGCAATTTAAGCCAAACCCAATCACCTACTGTAGAACTCCTCTCTGATCTGTGTTTATCTGCCAGGTTCTTCATTCTACGTTGAGCCCTTGTTAAATGAAACTTGACCAAAGCAATCATGGCCTCTCTCCTTACCATACTCCTGTCAACTTCAGCATTGGATGAGTCACCAGCCAAGTAAGGAAGATGTAGGGGAGGAGCTTGATTATAGACTACTTCATAAGGTGTTAGTTGAGTAGAGGTGTGAAGATGAGTATTATACCTCCATTCAGCCATTGGTAACCACATACACCACTCTTTGGGAGAATTGCTCCTGGTTGATTCAATTTATTGAATTGCTCCACAACATTCGAACTTCTATTATCTTTAAATATTGCTGCCAAATCAATTATGAAATCATCCCATTCTATGTTTGCCCTTACTGACAAATAACTTGTAACCAATGGCTGAATGGTGGTATAATACTCATTTTCACACTTCTACTCAACTAACTCCTTATGAAGTAGTCTATAATCAAGCTCCTCCCCTACATCTTCCTTACTTGGCTGGTGACTCATCCTATGCTGAAGTTGACAGGAGTATGGTAAGAAGAGAGGCCATGATTGCTTTGGTCAAGTTTCATTTAACAAGGGCTCAATGTAGAATGAAGAACCTGGCAGATAAACACAGATCAGAGAGGAGTTTTACAGTAGGTGATTGGGTTTGGCTTAAATTGCATCCTTATAGACAAGTATCTGTGCAACATAGGAGTAATCAAAAGTTGAGTCCTAAGTACTATGGCCCTTTCCAGATTATTGCTCCAGTTGGAAAGGTTGCTTACAAGCTCAAGCTCCCTACTGATGCCAAAATACATAATGTATTTCATGTCTCTCAATTGAAGATCTTTCAAGGTACTTTGCCTTTGACTGCTAACATTCCATCTTGGTTCCAAGGCCAAGCCCCAACTTCTCCTATTTTACCTGAAGCTATTCTAGCTTAGAGGACAGTTCAGAGCCAAGGACAAGATCAGCTGCAGTACTTGGTGCATTGGAAGGATTTTCCATCCCATGAAGCTACATGGGAAATTGCATCTGAGTTCATATTGCAATTCCCTACTTTTGTTATATAATTTCATGATATCACAGACTTGGGGTCAAGTCTTTTTCATGGGGGAAAGTATGATATGGGTCCAAACAACTTGTAAAACTAACTTGTAAAAGTTAGTTAAGTTTGGCGCCAAGTTGACAAGTTATTAGCTTTCTGTTCTGTTAGTTAATTCAACTGATTTTTGAATGTTAGTTAAATCAGTTACATGTAGGGAGACCTTTAAATACAAACTGAGGTTGTATTAGAAAGATTATCCAAGAAATAAAAATACTCTTCTCCCTCCTATTTCTCTGTCTATCTCTTCTCTCTCTATCTGATCCCTCTCAGTTCTGAATTCTATTCTTTTCTCTCTTCTGTCAGTTTGTCTAGAATTATTCTAATTCTTAGTAGCAGGGAGCTAGGCTCTGCATCTCATGCTCTCATTGTAACACAAATCCTCCAATCAGTCAATTGCTGCCAAAAGAAATTAAGAAAGTAACTTTCAAGACAATTTGAAGTTAGGTTGGAGAAGGAAAGAATGATTCCTTAGAATATGCTTCCTTACTTCCTTATAATCGATCTCATAGCTGATGCCAAAAAGACCATTTTCTTTTCTTTGTTTTTTTTGTCTTGAACAAAGTGATGTCTGCTGTGCAAAAGTGTTTTGCAGGGATGAATATGTTTTGTAGAGTGAATTGATTATACTCTCTAGTTTTTTTGTATGATCAGATACACGACCAAATTTCAAGGATCATGTACCTCTTTTCCTTTTTCCTTTTGTTTCGACGTCATTCGGTCTTGACATATTTATTTGAATTGCAGCTCATCAGATTTTGTGAAATACTGAACTTCTACGCTATTTTTGGAGTAATCTCAGAAGCTCTAGACTAGTAAGGTGATGATTCTTATTTATACCCCATTAAGTCTTTTAATTTTTTTTCAATATTTTTTTTGTTATGCAAGTGTTGTTTGTAATGTCTTGCATGTGACAAATTCTTTTATGACACTTGCCATCGGAAGACAATCAAGTCCACTACTTAAGTGTTCATCGCGATGGGTTAGTGATGACACATCGTAGTTGTTAGGTCAGTTGATAATTATGCTGAATCTAGCAATTAAAGATGACACTTTTGGAAGTGCGTTTGAAGACAATCAAGTCAATTACTTAAGTGTTCATTGCGACGGGTCAGTGATGACGCATCGGAGTTGGGTCAGTTGCTAATTATGCTGAACCTATCAATTAAAGATGACACTTTGGGAATTTCGTTTGTAGACCATCAAGTCCACTACTTAAGTGTTCATCATGATAGGTCAGTGATGTCGCCGGAGTTGCTAGGTCAATTGCTAATTATGCTAAACCTAGAAATTAAAGATGACACTTTTTTTCCTCCTAAATGCTCTCTAGGTGCACGATAAGGTGAAGTACTATTGTGAGCCGAGTGGTGGATGAGGCGGAAAAAGAAGAGTTCCGGTGCCGACGAAGGGTCATCGGAGGCCGGAAACTCTACTAAGTCTAATGGGGAAACTATTAATCAGGTTGTTGGCGCTGATTTTGTAGAAGGCAATGGAACAGTAACTAAGGTTTTGAAAGCAGCGATTATTATGGTTCAAGAGCCAATGATAACAGAGGTTCAGGCACCGGAATATGCGAATGATTTAAGTGAAAAGAGTCATAACTTCTGGAAGAGTATGACACAGAGTAAGATTTCAGAGAAAGGTATGGTTCTAAACTATGTTACTCCTTCTGTTGTTAATGGTGAAAATGTAGCCAACTGGATAGAGTGGATGTTGGTAGAGCCACTGAAAGTTGGCAAAAATGCTTTAATTGTCTATGTCATTGGACGAAATCCTAGTCTCATGGCTATAATCAATTACTATAAAACTCAGTGGGCTCCCAAGATCGAACCTAAAATTTTTAAACATGATGAGGGATACTATGTGGTGAAAATGGAGACAGTTGAGGATAGAGATGCAGTGTTGTTTTCAGGATCTCATCTGTTTTTTGGGAAAACTATGATAGTGAAACAGTGGACTTCTAGTTTTAGTTTTAACTAGGAGATATTAAAAGTTATACCAATATGGGTAACATTGCCTAATCTCCCTTTGAATTGCTGGAGTACAGACTCTTTGAGTAGGATTGGAAGTACTATTGGGGTCCCAATATATGCTGATGAATGCACAACAAAGCAACTTAAGATTTCTTTTGCCAGAATCTTGGTGGAAATGGATGTAACTGGGAAGATACAGGAGGAAATTAATGTGGAAGATCCCAATGGGAGGGTGTTTAAACAAAAGGTTGGATATCCTGGCTACCCCCGTTTTGTACTAAATGCCAAAAGATAGGGCATGTTTGTGAAGAGAAAAAGAGGCAAGCTAAAGGAAAAATTACTCAAAAATGGGTGCTAGTTGGTCAGGCTAATGCAATACCTACATCAAACCCAGTTTTAGAGGTTGATATTGGGGATGATAGGATTACAGAGACTGTGCCTACAATGTCTACCAATCCAACTCATCCCTCTAATGTAACCCCAGTGGTTACGCCAATATCTTCTACTCAGAGACAAGATTTAGATGAGGAAGGGGCCTGGAAATTGGTTACTAGGAAAACAAAAGATAAGGGTAAACAAGGTGCTTTTCAGACAGCTAGAACATTAGTGGTATATGAATTACAATCTGGAGGTGGAAGCTCAACTACTGGTGCTGGGGGTGCTAAGGGACCTAACCCTGATTTGTCCTAATGATATGTATTTCTTGGAATGTTAGGGGGATGAATGATCCCTTTAAAATAAAAGAAATCAAGAATTTTCTCTGTAGGCACAAAGTAGTTGTCTGTGTGTTATTGGAAACTAGATTGAGGGAGCAGAATGCTAGTAAAGTCCAAAAGAAAATAGGTAAATAGTGGATGTGGGTTAATAACTATTCTCAATTTTCTAGAGGGAGAATTTGGATAGGCTGGAGGCCTGCCTGGGTAAATGTAACTCTGAAACATGCTCAAGAGCAGTTTATGGTGTGTTCTCATACCATAGCTGACAAGAGAGTGTTATGGAGGGGATTGATTATGTACATCATCAGGATCCTATGATTGTCATAGGAGACTTTAATGCAGTGTGTCAATCTAATGATAGAGCAAATGGGGCCTTGATATCTGATGCTGAGACTGAGGATTTCCAAAATTTCTTATTACAATCAAGCTTCATTAAGAATAGGAGTATAGGGTCATTCTATTCTTGGTCTAATAGTAGTGTGGGAAGTGACAGGGTGGTGAGTAGGATTGACAAAGCATTTGTCAATCAAGCATGGGTAAGGATGTATGCAGAAGTGGTGGTGCAATACATATCCCCTGGGATTTCAGATCATTCTCCTTTGTTATTTACCTTGATGGCAGCCAGTTCACAGGGGGGAAGACCCTTTAAATTCATGAATATTATGGCTGAGCAGGTAGAGTTCTTAGACACTATTAGCAAAGCTTGGAACTCTGTGACTGGTAGATATAGGCTTCAGTCAGTTTGGTTGAAGTTAAAAGCTGTAAAGAGGGATTTGAAATAGATGCAGAGTCAGAAGGTGGGTAAAGCTCATGAGAAAGTGGAGGTTCTGAGGCAGCAACTCTATGATTTGCAGAATCAGGATGATTATGATAGTAATGCCGATGACCAGATTACTGCTAAGGGTTTAATTAATGATCTGAGACATTGGTCTCATATTGAAGAGAGCATACTCCGACAGAAGTCCAGAATCAATTGGTTGCAACAGGGGGATGCCAACTCCAAATTTTTCTTTACTGTTACTAAAGCCAGACATGCTCAGAATAGAATTGACATGTTAATAGCTGATGATGGGAGAATGGTAAAGGATGCTGAGGAAGTAAAAGAGGAAATTTTGGATTTCTATAAGATTCTTTTGGGTTCAAGAGCTACAGTTCTGCAGGGAGTTGATTTGAATATTGTAAGGGGTGGTAACAGTCTCTCTATACAGGCTAGAGAGTCCTTAATGAGGGAGATTACTAATGCTGAATTGAGAATGCATTGGCTGGTATTGGGATTGATAAGGCTCCAGGTTTGGATGGGTTCAATGCCTATTTTTTCAAGAAAAGTTGGGAAGCCATCAAACAAGATATTTACACAGGTATCCATGAATTCTTCAACACTAGTAGAATGTATGGCCCTGTAAACTCAACTGCCATCACTCTCCTGCCTAAGGTCCAGAATGCAACAAGGGTCAAAGAGTTTAGACCTATTGCATGTTGTACAGTGCTTTACAAAATTATTTCTAAAATTTTGACCAACAAGATGAAAGGAGTGATTGGGGAGGTAGTCAATGTAGCACAATCAGGGTTTATCCCTGGGAGAGACATCGCTGATAACATTTTACTTGCTACAGAACTCATCAGAGGATACTCTAGGGTGCACATGTCTCCTAGGTGCATTATGAAAGTAGACATAAGGAAAGCTTATGACTCTGTGGAGTGGTCTTACCTAGAAACCTTGTTGCATGAATTTGGGTTTCCCAACATCTTTGTGGGCTGGATTATGGAGTGTGTAACCACAGTCTCCTATACTGTGGACTATACTGTGCTGGTGAATGACATTCCTTCTCACCCTTTTCAAGCAAAGAAAGGGCTTAGACAGGGAGATCCTTTATCTCCATTTCTTTTTGCTTTGAGTATGGAATACTTGAGTAGGTGATTGAATGATCTAAAGAATAGCCCTGAGTTTAATTTTCATCCTAAGTGTGAGAGGTTGAATATTACTCATCTGATGTTTGCAGATGACTTATTGATGTTTTGTAGAGCTGATGAGAGTTCTCTTTCTTATATGTCTAAAGCTTTTCAAAAGTTCTCTGAAGCTTCTGGCTTAGCTGCAAGGAATGAGAAGAGCAACATTTATTTTTGTGGAGTTGATGAGGTTACAGCTGGAGCTTTGGTGGAAAGTGTGCAGATGCAAATTGGGGAGCTTCCATTTAGGTATCTAGGGGTTCCACTCACCTCAAAGAAGCTGTCTTATGCTTAATGTAAGCCTTTAGTGGAGAAGATTACTAATAGGGCTCAAACTTGGATGGCTCATCTGCTTTCCTATGCTGGAAGGCTCCAATTGGTTAAAAGTATCCTCAGTAGTATGCAAAACTACTGGGCTCATATCTTCCCTCTGTCAAAGAAAATCATTCAGGCAGTAGAGAGGATTTGTAGGAGATTTCTTTGGACTGGCAGCTCTGATGACTCTAGGAAGGCTCCTGTTGCATGGGCTACAATTCAAAAGCCAAAAAGTGGTGGAGGATGGAATGTCATTTACATGTTGCACTGGAATAAAGCAGCTATGATCAAGCTGTTATGGGCAATTGAATTTAAAAAAGACAAGTTTTGGGTTAAATGAATCCATTCATACTACGTTAAAAGGCAAGGACTACTTACTGTTAATCCGAGTAACCAGACTTACTGGATTCTGAGAAAGATAATAAGTACTAGAGATAGTTTGAGTAGTATTGGGGGCTGGAGTGAAGTGTGTATTGGTGATAAATTCTCTATCAAAAAAGTTTACAAGCTGTTGAATGATACTATGGAAAGAGTAAGGTGGAAACGGTTAATTTGGAATAATTATGCAACTCCAAAGAGTAAATTTATCCTTTGGATGGTGCTGCATAACAGACTACCTACTGTGGATAGGATTAGGAGATGGGGTATCAACGGTGAAGCTAGGTGCAGTTTATGTAGAAATGAAGAAGAGACTATACATCACCTTTTCTTCTCTTGTGCTTATGCTTCTGGTATTTAGAGTGAAATATGCAGGTTGATGAAATTTGAAGACTTAGGGGGGATTTATCAAGATGTTATCTCTAGTGTGTGTATCCAGGCAAGAAAGAAAAAGGGAAAGTTATTTGTGATGTTCTTTACTGAATGTATATATGCCATATGGCGCCAGAGGAACAACAAAATTTTCAAGGGAAACTGTAAAGATGCAAATGTAGTACTTAGAGACATTTTCTTTACAATTGCTACTAGATGTACTGATGTAGAAAGGAGTAACCTGTTGCTGTAAACCTCCTAGTGTTGGATGTTGCTTGTCTGTTTCATGTGCAATGCTTTTGATGCACATGTTTTTTGGTTTATATATATATTCTTTATTTGCCAAAAAAAAGATGACACTTTTGGAAGTGCATTTGAAGACCATCAAGAACACACAAAAGTGTTCATCGCGGTGGGTCGCGGTGAACCCATCGGAGTTGTTAAGTCAGTTGCTAATTGTGTTGAACCTAGCAATTAAAGGTGACACTTTAGGAGTGCATTTGAACAAAGTCGTCGGGGACGATCATGTAATCGAGACATTTGACTTTTTATTTTTTCTATTTCCTGTTACTCATTCCTTTCTGTTCTTTTTTCAGGATGGTGTTCATTAAAGAATTAAATGATGATAAACACTCCTACATTGCTCTTCCTGACCATGAAAGAGATGAACCCAAATCAGGCACTAATATGATCATCCGTTGCTCACTGCTTAGCCCTGAAGGTGTTCAAACTTTAGTGTGCAAGAATAATTTTTTAAGTGACATGTCTGTCAAACTTCCTCTCAATGCACACAACGCCTCAACTTTTTATAAGCTTCATAGCATCTTAAAAGACAAGTCCGCTACTAATGATTGCCTTCCCTTGCTATGTCGCTCTATTCTTTCTGGCTCTATGAAATGGGGATCCCAAGTTGTTAGAATCATGGGAGATTCCTCTTTCATTCATGTGTGTTGGGAATGGACTGAAGATGTCTTATTTCATTTTCGTGAAGCTCTTGACTACTGCGGGATTTATAATGCCGTCTACGCTTCACACTACTCCTATGATAGGGATTCTAGCATTCTACGTGCTTTCTGTGAGAGTTGGTGTCCCTCTACCAACACGCTTAATACCATAGCAGGTCAACTATCTATTTCCTTGTTGGACCTCCACCGACTCGGTGGATTGCCCATTGCCGGATAAATTTATGATGAAGTCGTCTCTCATCCGAACATCATGAGGACGCGAGTCAAGGATCGTGACCGCCTCATTTCTAAAGCTAACGAAAACCTACTTAATACTTATCATCATCTGAACAAGCAACTTGAATCAAGGAAAGGATTTTCTGCTCAACAGTGGATACAATTTTGGTACAAGCGAAAAATAACGTATGCATCACCCATGAAGAGACACAGATGCTCTGATTCTCGCTCGAAGTCTACTCATAATCACACTGGTGAGCTTATAGCTCGACTGACTGAATGGACAATAGAAGAATCTATCATGCTTGATTTTCTTGATGACTTTGGTGATGTTAGAAGACATACTACCTATACTGCAACTTTCTTGGCTTGTTGGTTGTGTGTTTTTGTGCTCCCGGAAAGTGAAGATAGATTCATTAGACTCGAGACCTTTGAAGTTGATACCCTGATGGCTCGAGGTAAGACTTTCAGTCTTGCTGCACCTGTACTTACTGGTATCTATAGAGGTTTGAATGCAATTTCCAAATCCCCAAAGCCTTATTTTCAGGTCCTTTCTTCAGACGCCATACTTATATAGTTGGCTAGCGTACTATTCAGCACCAACCATGATGTAGACCCCTCTCCACCCGGTCCCTTGATGATTGTATTTTCGGGTGCTCAAGGAGCTAAGTGTTTCAAGGAAGTTGATGTCCGGAACTCATCCATAATGGAAGGAAGGCGAAAGTAGGGTGCACTATCTTGAACAGAAAGAAAAATATCTTATATATTGACAATGGTGAACTTGATGCCTCAAGCTTCAGCTACCTTGTCTATAATCGCCAATAATTTTATGGATTTTATAAATACATTTTAATGTTAATTTATATATATTTCAATGTTGAAATAATTTATTTCTCAATAAGTTGACTATTTGAGAGTACCAATCATTACATAGTATTAAATCGCAAACCCAATTTTCAAAGCCCAAACACAATTTTCTAAGCCCAAAAAGAGTACTTTATAAATCTCAAAACCCTTAAAATTTTCCCAAACACTTATTTTCTCTCTCTTGCTTCTCCCTCTATTTTTTGACCTTCACTCTTTTCTTTCTCTCTCTCTCTCATTTTCTTCCTCCTTCGTTCGATCGATAGCATCCACCGGCCGCCACCACTGACGGCAGCAGCAGCCGCCGCTGCTCCCGCCCTTCCTTCCCTTTGTGCCATGTTTCTTTTCTCGTTTCTCTCTTTGGTTATTTCTTCCTCTTCTATTTTTATTTAATGTTAAAGTGATATATCTAAGAATTGATTTAATATTTTCATGTTTAATATTGTAGTTTGATGATTTAGATACAATTTCAGATTATGAAAATTATATAGTGAAGTAATTAAAATTTCAAATTTATTAGTTATGTTTAAACGAGGGTTTTGAGTATCAAAGTATGGATTTTTTAGGGGTTTATGAGTTGGAAAATCATCGTATGATATTATAGTTACGAAATCGGTTACTCTTATAATAATGATTATGCTTTAACATGTTTTTAAAGATTTTGACAATATTATAAGTTGTTGGAATTTTTATTAGTATAGTTATGATGGATTTTTGAGGATTTTAATGACTAGTATAGTGGTACTATACTAGGAAGCACTAGTAGTGAAGTTTTAATTGTTAAAATGATTTTTAAATATTTTTAAAGAGGATTTCAAGTATTTTGAAGTTGCTAGAAATTTATTAGGTATTGATTTGTGGTTATGTTGATTATTGGTAGGCAGAGAATTTTCTTTAGGCGACTTTTAAGCTTTGTTAAAGTGGCCTTGCATTTTGTCTACACAATCAAGATACGTACATACCTAGGTGTTAGTTGGATTAGTATCATGTCCTAAGGATGAAATTTATGTAGTACCATGTATAGGAAACTATTTATAGTTCATACGTGATTTATATCCAAGTGAAATTGCATGTTTTATGCCGTTGTGTGAAACATGTTGAGTATGTTGGTTATATTATGTTTGTATGTATGATTGATGCAAGCATATGAGATTGAGAACTTTATTTTATTAATTCACATGAGGGATCAATAATTATGTTGTTATTGGATCATGTTGCTCCCTTTGGATTATTAAATTACTTTATGAGGGCCGAGTGCCTTATTTGGTAAGTTGGTTATTCACCTATGAAAGGTTTGTTGATTGTTGACTTGGATCAACAAATAAATAATGTTGTGGAATTTATAATTGGAATTATTCTTGGATTGTTAATAATAAGTTGATGATCACCTTATCTAATCCTAAGATAAAAATGGAAGTTTATGTATCCTTGATGATTATATTGGTTGTCATACCTTTGTGGGTCTTAACAAATAAATAATTTATTAATCACTTAAAATGGAAAGTGAATAGCAATAAGTTTTAGACTTGTGCACGTTTGAAGTGTTGGACTACTATAAGTTGGAGTACCTGGTGGTAGCCCATGGCTTTTCTTGGGACCGGATTGATCACCGTGTCCTATTTTATTTAAAAGGATCCTCGATATCGTTGGTCAGGAGAGTACGGAGTCGCGCCCATACTGGCTTCTAAATTGAAGTCTGGTTTGGTCTGGACTACTCTTTCCATTGCATATTCAATCCTAGTTATAATTAATTTGAGTTATAGAGTTAAGTTCAGTAAAGTTGTTTGTAATGTTATTATATTATTATTATTCATCTTTGCATTAAGCTTAGTAGTATCATGTTAGGTTTTTTATATTTTTTTATTATGTAGTACTCAACTTTGTTGATTACATGCTTTGTATGTGTATGTTGATTATGGCTATGCCTTATTGATCCTGTGATGATCCATTTGGTGAGCAATCTCTCGGGATCAATAGCGCATTGCCATCTCAGGTTCGAAGATGATGCATCATGAGTTTGCGATTTTCGTGAAGAGCTTATGCTGAATTTATTATTCTAGTTGACTTTTAGTTTATGGTTTCAGTTTGACTTTGTGTTACTTTGACATTGGTTTGGTTGACTGTTGACTTTTGTTTTTTTTGGAGTTGACTTATTGTAACAGCCCGAATTTCATGACCAGCTTACAAAGGATTAAGCACAGCGAAAAAGACTCTAGTCGAGGTAACTCGGACTATTACCATCACACTCACCGAACTATATCGGAGAGTGTGGAACTCAATTTCCAGCTCTATTCAAATAAATTAACTATTATAACTACGCTCTGATTCTCAGACTCTATTCCCATAAATTTCTACAGAAAATCCGGCAGAGTTTCCTTTGAAAATAGGACAACGCTAAAGCGAGAAATAATATGAACCTGTTGCAATTTCAATTTATATAATATATCCAAATCCCAAAGCTCAACAACCTCAACGCTTTCGCGGAGCATCAACCAATAGAGAATCAGGAGCACTAACTAGCGACTCTTAAATGTAGAAATAACTATAGATTATAAACAATTAACTATTACAAAGTCAAGCGTCCTCACTTCGATAGCAACTATAATACTGCTCCAACTTGTATTAGCTTCAACTTGCAAAAGGATAACTCACGGCTTCAACCTGAAACATTTAAGATACTGCCACCCACCAAGTGACAGGCCACAGAAATGACAAAACACATATACACATCAGCAAAGCTGAGTACTAACCCGTAAACAAGAGTAACACATGCTTTGGTGGTTTTTACTTGAAAACGACTCTCACACAATCAACATAAGTTCAACAATCACACCAATCATAGCATTCTTAGTAGCAATATTCTTGTTGAACATACATATTACATTTTCAAATTCCACGTTCCATAATACTTCATCAATCATATAGTAACAAAATTCAATAAGATGACTCTCAACAATGTCATGTTTCTATATTCTCATTTAATCAACCTTTCAACTCAGTTACTATATTTTCACAAAATCCGATCGTTTGGCATGAACGCGAGTGGAGAGGGGTACCACGCAGTACCAGCTGTCTCCAAACTAGTGAGGGTCGTCACCCACAGCCTTTTATTGTTATGCTTGCAAGACTTACCCGGACATGTCCTATAACGCCAGGAATTCTCCCCTCCTGGAAGGCAACAGCTAGGGACTCTACCCGCCCTAACTCGGGTTGCCTGTTCATGTCTCACTTTCATATTTATAAAATAAGATATTTAATGATTTACACTTTAGTCCTCAATACTCATAACATAACACCATATTCGACCTTATCTGGTCTTAACTCATATCTGAATCATTTCCTCATTATCATACCAAATCATATTTTCAGAAACATAGTATTTTCGAAAAACTCCAATGTGAACAAAAAGAATATTTTTATAATAATCCAATAGCAATTCACAACTAACTCATAGAGATGCATATATATACTCATGGGCATTACTATAAACGATATATGATATCTAATATTCATATAACGCACAGAGGAGCATTTAAATATATATAGCGGAACATAAAGGTTACATCAACTCTATAACAATTATGCAAAACCTCCAAGCATCATGACTTGATTTCCCATATCCAGTGGCGTATCTAGGAATTTACTCATGGGGGTACGAATACGTAAGTAATTAGACTCGTTAATTTTTTTTTTCAAAATAAAGCTTTATTAACATTTTTTTTCTCCCTAAGTTTAAGTAAGAACTTAGATATAATTGCTAACTATTTAAGTGTTCAATGTTTCAATTTAAATAACCAGATCTTTAGAAATAAGTTGTTCAATTTAAAACTAGTTGTTTAAGTATATAAATGAGAAATTTTTTTTCTCCTTAAGTTTAAGTAAGAACTTAGATATAATTGCTAACAATTTAAGTGTTCAATGTTTCAATTTAAATAAACAGATCTTTAAAATAAGTTGTTCAATTTAAAAACAGTAGTTTAAGTATATAAATGAGGAAATTTTGAAGGAAAAAGAATAGAGACAAAATTATTATTTCGGAGATTTTATTTTTGTGGGCTTATGAATTTGTAGTTGCAGAGTAAGCTTACTTATAAATTTTTAGTTTCACACTAATAGCCATAGGCTCATAGAGAGTAGTATATAGTAGAAGTGTTGAAGATAAATTAAACATGAGTCAAAGGGTAAGTAATTAAAAGCATAAAAAGAACTTTGTGGGGATTTGAACTCAAGACCTCCTCATAAATTCATGGATCTTTCTTTTCCCTTTTGCTACCAACAAGACAAACCTCAACTTATTGATTTGTTTTCATTATTTTCCATAAATAATGGGGGTACAGCTGTACCCCTTGTACCCCCTCTAGATCCGCCCATGCCCATATCATCTTAAATTATATACGTCTATATAGCCATCCTCCAACAACCACCTCAGAATAACATCGGTAATCAATAACCAAAATTAGACTAATCTAAACTATAAAAACGTAATCGTAACTTATTCCCAATTCACAAATGATCAACCTTTAACATTCTAATTTCCTTAATCCTTAATTAATATCTATAACTTTAATGATATTAGCTACATCACTTGCATCCCAATTCATAATCACAATTCTAATTATAAACTAAACAAACTAAACATAACTCACAACCGTACCTAAATCAAGCACCTAATTGTGCTACCAACAATTATATTGAGAATATAAAGCTAGCTCGACTCATAAATAAACCTCAATAAACTTATTTCTATCTTGCACTCAAATCCTTAACCGATCGAATAACAATTCCAATATTATAATCTCCTTCATAATTCCGAATAATACTCCATCCAAAATATCCTCCAATAATCAGACTATTAAAGTAATTAGCAATTATATCCAACCTAGTGATTTCCCCATAGATAACCATAATCATCTAACATATACTCTTATAAAGACATATTTCAAATCGATACATATATGCTTTTCAATTCCATTACCATCATAACACAACTGGTAGTAGTTAATCAGGTCAACAAATATACACAACAATATTACTAAGTCTCTCAGTTAGAATTAACTAACGAGAGTTAACCAAAAACACACGACTCCAGTTTCATCGATCATAGGTTGATTATAAGTAACAAAATAGAACCAAGTTATACCATTAGCTGAGTTCTTATTAACACAATACTATAAAAAACAAGTACAGATCATACTCATGGTCATACATAGCGAGTTTATCTCATTAAAACAATGTCATTATCTAAGTGGACTTCTTAAGGTAATTCTTAACTCACTTTGATTTATGTAGTTAAACACACACTAATACACTTTTGTGAATCACTAGTCAAATAAGCCGACTTTATTATCTTATTCTGTTTATAGTTATCAAATTAAAATACTTTATTAACCACATCTTCACTAATCTAATCCATAGTTAATAAAACTAACTCATTAATAACTAAATTGCCACAATCTACAATTAATTATACGTTAACCACTAATCCCACTAAATTAAGGATTTCGTTAAATTAAGTTAAGGACTTAAAGTTGACATCTTTCTCCAAATTATCAAAACCACACTTAAGATGATACTCATCTCTAAGACTTACCTCAATTTGGGCTTCCAATCACAACGAACAACATTTACCATGAATGAACAAAGACAACACTTTCATATTCAACCTTCAATTCACACACGATTGATTCACACATCAACTAATTAATCATATTCATTATAACCAACCATCTAAATCATGAATTTCACAAGCCAACCAACACAAAATCACCAAGTATTTCACAAAACCAATAGAAACAATTCAACAACAGTCATTCTCACACTCAACCATCAATTCATAATCATTAATCGAATTGTATTCTAAACTATAAATAAGATCAACCCAATCATATATAGAGGTTAAAAGGATTAGTACCGTCAAGGGGGGGGGGGGGGGGGAAGAACTCAACCACCAGCGCCACGACGGCAGGAGTGCAGCAGCAACACGGCACCAACACCGCCACAATAACAGCGGCGACAAACAACAACGGCAGCAACAATCAACCGACAACAGCTACGCGATCAGGGGAGGGAAAAACCGAACAGTGACGGCACCACGACCACAACCAGCACCAGCACGACGACGTGCGGTGGTGGCGGAGCACCACCGAACAACAGCGTCGCGAGCGCAACACAACCTCGAACAAAAAGCACGACGAGGAGAGAGAGAGCTTTGAGGGAGGAGAGAGAAAACTCGAATTATAGCGTCGGCGAACGGAGAGAAAACTCCGACGAGCAACAAGAACGCCGGCGAACAGAACAGGCGAACAGAGGAGAGAGACACGAATGGGGTTGGGGTTTCACTGGGGTTTGGGTTTTCGGTTTTGCCGAGCAAAAGAACAGAGGATAGGGATTTAGGTTTGAGTTTGGAAGTTTGGGGTTTATGATTCATTAAACCGACAAAAGGAAATATGATAAGGGTTTGGTTTCCAATTGGTAAATGGCAAGGATAAGACCAAAACAAAATAAACAAAACCGACTTATTTTGTCAAATACCACTCTACTAATTGCACACCTAAATAAATAATAATAATAATAATAATAATAATAATAATAATAATAATAATAATAATAATAATAATAATAATAATAATAATAATAATAATAATAATAATAATAATAATAATAATAATAATAATAATATATTACAACACGACAAAAATAATTCATACTCCAACTCAAATAAAATAAAAGTTTTTGGAATCTAATTAACTTAATAAATATAATTAACGTTTAAATAAACGCTATTAAAAACCAGGGCTATTACACTTATGGATGACTAAGTTTATTATTTTCAAAGTTGTTTATTTATTTTCGTTGCAAAATTCTAAGTAAGCCGATATGCTTTGATAATTCGACTTTAAGTTTTATATTAAAAAGGTATCTAGGAAAATAGGGGATTGTCAGGGTGTTGCATGTCTCTCTTCATTCTATCTAAGTCAAGATCTCCCTTATTTATTTTTTATTTTTTATTTTATTTTTTTTCGTTTTTCTTAGTAACTTAGTAATTTTTGCAATCATCAAAAAGGGGGAATATTGTTGTATTTCATGTTTTGATGATGCCAAATACTTAGGTTAATTTCACTATATAGTATTTATTTATTTAAGCGAAAATTATAAAAACCAAAAATAATGTAATGTCCCAATTTGAATTTATATCTTGTTGAGAAAGTTTGATAATTTAATCTAAGTCAAGATATTTATCTTATACTCTTTGAAACTTTATCATATGGTATAATTAATATTCTGGTAACTTAGAAATCTTTGAATAAAAGATTCTTTAAGTTAGCAGATATATTGTGGTTGTGATTATGTAAGAAAATAAATGAAAATAGCGTGGAGAATTACGTGAAGGATATCGTGGAGATGCTCCCTTGTTTTTCTCCAACAAACTCTCAAGGAGTGGCAAAAATTGAGGAGCTGATCCCTTGAAGCTCTCCAACCACCTCGCCACTAATGGCTAGTGTAAGGAGTTTATTTCCGTTGCAAAGAACGTGGAAGAAGTGCAATGAAAGCAAAGGCCATGATCTCCATTATTCCACTTGTGCGAGTTAATGAGAATATGGAGCACACCATGTCCCAATGAAGGAAGTACTTCGGCAGCTATTTTTAGGAAGAAATTATTTGAAGAAAAACTTACGAACTTTCATGCGAGATCAAGTGAATTATTACTTATAAAGTTTTTCTTGTAATTACTTCTTCATTTAACATACACATTTGTAATATTCTTAGAGTGTGGGTTGAGAGAACAAAATCTTGTAATCAAGAGAGAGAAAAGAGAAAGAGAAAGAGAAGAGAGAAAAAGAAGACTTCTAGTGAAGTCGAGTGAGAAAAGTCACGTGTTTAGGGGGAACAAGGTGACTGGGAACTGGTTCCTAGAGAAACTAAGTGAGGATTGATTTATAATAAGTTGTATGAACTATTATAAATAAAAGAGCAAGGTTTCTTCCTAATGAATTGAGGAAGAAAACCTTTTTAAAAGGATCTTCGTGTGTTCTTCCTTATTCCTACTTCTCTTTATTAGCTTTCATTTTAGTTTATTCGCAAAAAGTTTAAATAATCTCCCTAACTTGAATTCACTCCTCCCCTCTTGTAGTTGACCTAGTGTTTATACTAAACTAACAATTGGTGTCAGAGCCCGGTTCCTCCAAAAATCAGCTAACACCGAGGAGCTAGTTCCTGGCAAGCATGAACACTACAGGAGAAAGATTGGAAGAAGGTTACTCAACCCAACGCCCACCTTTGTTCAATGGCAAGCACTATCCATACTGGAAGAATCATATGGAAATCTTTATCAAGGCTGAAAACTATCAAGTTTGGAGAGTCATTGAAATCGGTGACTTTGAAGTCACTAAGAAGGATGAAAAAGGCGAGTTAGTTCCTAAGCCTCTCTCAAAGTATGACAAAGTGGACTTTGATAAGATGGAGATGAACAATTTAGCCAAGAAGATTCTCCACTATGGCCTTGGTCCATGAACACAATATAATCATGGGATGCAAATCGGCCAAACAAATGTGGGAACTTCTACAAGTTACTCACGAAGGAACAAGCGAAGTTAAGAGATCAAAGATAGACATGCTCATGCACAAGTATGAGTTATTCCAGATGAAACCTAAAGAGTCAGTTCAAGAAATGCTCACTAGATTCTCTAATATTATCAATGAGCTTGACTCTCTAGGAAAGACTATCACTCCATAGGAACAGGTTCGAAAAATCCTAAGGAGTCTCCCACATGATGACAAATGGATGGCAAAAGTCACAATTTTGCAAGAAACCAAGGACTTCACCACATTTAATATCGAGTAACTTGTAGGTTCCTTGTTGACTCATGAGTTGCACCTACGAACTCATGAGGCTGATCCTAGTAGACCTAAAGCATTGTCACTCAAATCTGAAGAACAAGATGACTCAGAAATGGATGATGAGGAAGCAACATTGATCGTGAAAAAATTCAATATGTTCTTTAATAGGAGCTATAAAGGAAAGAACACGAGAAAGTCGATAAAGCTAAGTTGCCATAGATGTGGAAGTCCTGGCCACTTTAGTAAAGAATGTCCGCTTTGGGAAACTGACAAGGGTAAAGGAAAATACAAGGAGAAAGGGAAGGAACTGCAAAAGCCTTTCTCAAAAACAGAAATGAGAAGGGCCATGGTTGCAGCCTGGGGGGAATCCAACTCTGACGAGGAGTAGGAACAACCTGAAGAAGAAACAGCTCATCTATGTCTCATGGAAAAGACAGATGATGAAGAGGACTTTCCAAACAACAAGGTATGTATTAATGTTGTTAAAAAAGAGCTATCAGAACATACAAAGAATCAACTTATAAAATTACTTTTGGAAACTTTGGATGACTACAAGGCAATATGCATTAGAGAAGAGAATATGGAAAATGCCTTAGAATTCACCAAAGAACATTCAAACTAGTTTAAAACTTTGAGCGCAAGTATTGAAGAACGGTTCTTTGAAATTTTTGATGAAATCAGACGTATTCAAGAAGCATTTGAAAAGGTTAAAAATGAAAACTATTTCTTGAATATGGAGATGACAGAATTGAAACTATTTGTTTCTGAAGGAACTAGTTCCCCGTTAAATACCAGAACAGATTTAAAAAATAGACATCGGAATACGATGCAGTTTTAAATGAAAATCTGGTACTTAAAGGGAGATTGGAATCTTCAAGAACAAAACTTCCTGATCCAGTAAGCTGGATACAAAAGTATAAAAATGAAGGAAGAAATGGATTAGGTTTCAACATAAGAAGAAAAATAAAATGAAAAAATATGTTGATCTGCCAAGCAACCGAGTATGCTCTTACTATGGGAACAGTGGTCACTTAGTGTCTGACTGTTCCTCCAGAGAAGAACATATTGAAAAGAACACCTGCTTAGTTAAGCAAGTGTGGAAAGTTGAAAGGAACTCAAGCCCGACAGAGGAACCCAAGTCAGATTGGGTTCCTACCACTAACTAATTTTTCTGGATACAGGCTAAAGTGAGGGGGAACAACCTGTGGTACCTCGATAGCGGTTGTTCTAAGCACATGACAGGAGACAAAAATAAATTTCTCTCACTTTCAATCTATGAAGGAGGAACTGTGACATTTGGAGACAATCTTACAGGTAATATAGTAGCTGTAGGTAAGGTTGGGAAATCTCAGTCACATTCCATAGATAATGTATTTTTGGTCGAGGGTTTGAAACATAATGTACTTAGTATTTCTCAGTTTTGTGACAAGGGGAACAATGTGATGTTTACTGACGAATGTTGTGTAGTAAGTGATGTAGATACATGTACCAAGATTCTGGAAGGAACTAGGAAGGGAAACACTTATGTTGTTGGCCTGAATCTGGTTCCTAGGAACAATCTGACTTGTCTAAGTGCGATTGACAATGAACCACTCCTTTGGCATAAAAGGTGTGGTCATGCAAGTATGACCTTACTCCACAAGCTAAGTGGTAAGTACTTAGTTGTTGGTCTTCCAACAATCAAGGTCTCAAATCATGGAGTTTATGGTGCATGTGTAAGAGGAAAACAAGTTAGATCCTCATTCGAACCAAAGAAGATGGTAAGCACACAAAGTCCACTTGAATTGATTCACATGGACTTATGTGGTGCTCTGTACGTATCCAAAGCAGATCAGGTAAGAGATATGTACTTGTTATGGTTGATGATTTTTCAAGATACACTTGGGTTATTTTTCTTCATAGCAAAGATGAAACTTTTAATGAATTTGTAACCTTTGCTAAACGAATACAAAGGGTAAGTGGTTTAAAAATGAAGCATTTACGTTCTGACCATGGTAAGGAGTTTGAAAACAACTCCAAGTTTGATGATTTTTGCAGTAATGAGGGACTAGATCACAACTTCTCTGCTCTTAGGACCCCACAATAAAATGGCGTGGTTGAAAGGAACAATCATACTCTGGAGGACATGGCTAGAATAATGCTGATAGCCAGCAATCTTCCAAAGACGTTTTGGGCAGGGGCTATAAACATCGCTTGCTATATCATCAATAGGGTCATGCTGAGACCTATTACCTTGAAGACCCCCTATGAACTCTTTAAAAGGAAGAAAACCCAACATTTCTTACTTTCGAGTCTTTGGTTGTAGATGTTTTGTACACAACAATGGTAAAGACAATCTAGGAAAATTTGATGCTAGAAGTGATGAAGCAGTTTTTATAGGATATGCTTTAAATAGTAAATCATATAAAGTCTATAACAAAAGAACAATGTGCATTGAGGAAAGCGTCAATATCATTTTTGATGAAACTAACTCTCTGCAGGAACCATGTTATGAAAACGATTTTGAAATTGGATTGACTCGTACTGAAGAGTAAGCCAACTTTGATGAGGAACTAACATCTACAGGTACTAATAAGAAGCATATTCCTAAGAACGAGATGAATGTTCCTGATCCTATTCCTTAGGAGGAACAAGCAGATGAAGGAACACAAGTAGAAGAACAGCCTGAAGTTGAAGCAACTGAAGATCCTCAAGGTGAAGGAACATGAACAATGATTTTTGAATCAAGGCCGTGGAAATCCCAGAGATCCCATCCTTTGGAATTAATTATAAGTGACATTGAGAAGGGAACTCAAACAAGATCCCAACTCAAGAATTTTTATGCCTTCCAAGCCTTTCTGTCCATGACAGAACCTCGAGATCATCATGAATCCCTTCTTGAGTCTGATTGGATTAACACATGCAAGAGCAACTGAATAAGTTCCAGAGAAATAAAGTCTGGCATCTTGAGACCAAGCCTAAAAATCAAAAGGTGATTGGGCTGAAATGGGTCTTCAGGAACAAGCTGGATGAGCTTGGAACTGTCATATGAAATAAAGCCATACTTGTAGCTAAAGGGTACAACCAACAGGAAGTATTGATTTCAACGAAACTTTTGCTCCTGTTGCTAGGATAGAAGCAATTAGAATTTTGATTGCCTTTGCTGCCTTTATAAGATTTAAGTTGTACTAGATGGACGTTAAATGTGCATTTCTAAATCGTTTTTTAAATGAAGATGTCTATGTGGAACAACCTCCTGGATTTGAAAATTCGGAGTTACCAAATCAAGTCTATAAGCTTGATAAAGCTCTCTATGAGCTAAAACAAGCTCCTAGATCTTGGTACGAAAGGTTGTCAAAATTTATGCTTTCACATGATTTCATAAGAGGTAAAGTTGATAGGACCTTGTTCCTTCGATCAAAAGGAACAGACATATTAGTAGTCCACATTTATGTTGACGATATCATTTTCGGTGCTACTAATGATCTTCTTTGCAAGAATTCGCTAATCTTATGAGAAGTGAATTCTAAATGAGTATGATGGGAGAGTTGAACTTCTTTTTAGGATTGCAAATTAAGCAAACCGAAAGAAGAACAATGATCCATCAACAAAAGTATGTCAAGGAAATGCTCAAGAAATATGGACTGGAACATTCAAAAACCAACCACACTCCCATAGGAACAGGAACAAGTTTAGATGAAGACTCAAATGGTAAGTGTGTAAACGAGAAGCAATACCAAGGTATGATTGGTTCATTACTATACTTAACTGCAAGTAGACCTGATATTTTCCTCAACGTTGGCTTATGTGCTCGATTCCAATCAACTCCCAAAGAATCTCACTTAACAGCAGTTAAGAGAATTCTAAGGTATTTGAAAGGAAGTGATGACTTATGTTTGTTCTATCCTCGTAGCGATGTGTTTGACCTAATAAGCTATTCAGATGCGGATTACGCTGGTGACTTGGTTAACCGCAAGAGCACATTCGACATTTTCTAGTACCTAGGATCAAGCTTGGTGTCATGGAGCTCAAAGAAGCAAAAATACTATTACTTTATCCACAACAGAGGCAGAGTACGTAGCTTCTCCTGCATGTTGTTCCCAGGTCCTTTGGATCAAGCAACAAGTAAGAGATTTTGGCATTAAGTTTAAGTGTGTTCCTATCTATTGTGATAAAACTAGTGCTATTTATATCTCTAAGGATCTTGTTCATCACTTTTTGAAAGACAATGTAGAAAAAGGTCTAGTCAAACTTGAATTTTGTCCAACAGAAAATCAAATAGCCGACATTTTGACTAAACCTCTTCCTAGAGAAAATTTGAAAAGATTCGCTTAGAATCAGGGATGATCAGATTAATTTGAAAATGCCTTTATATTAATCTCCTTAAGTCATATTCTTTACTAAGTGTGTCCTGCAATTTTCATGAATTTTATTCATACACCTTAGTTAAGGTGGAGAACTCACATTAGTCTCATAATATTCCCCTTAGTGTCCGCACTAGTACTTTGAGAATAATACAGTACTTGTACAACTTGTTCGAAGGTATCATCAGCACGAGTGCAAAATATTCTTCATTCTTTTTCTTTCTTCTATTTTTCTTTATTCTTTTATTTTCTTTTTTTTTATTTCTCTGTTTATTTCTTGATTTTCATCTTGATGTTTCGCATGATCAACTTCTTCATGCTATGAACAAGGGTGCTTCTAACATTTGTATCAAGATCGACACTATTATTGCCTCCTTTCCCATTCATGAACTACCCTGATCCCAGACTCTTCTCCCTTAGACTTTAAAATATTTTGCATTTTGGGCTGTATATTTGCGAACAATTGCATCGTATTTTCTGTTTTTTTGGGAATCTCCTGCCTTTCAATATATGCATCTTTCTTTTTCTATCTCTCATCATCTTCTCTTTTTCTTTTTGAAATCTGTTCCTGATATTTGACTGCTTTGTTGTGCTAGTTCATGTGCCTTTCTCTTGGAATGTGTGGATGGCTAATATTCTGAGATAATATGTTAGAGCTACTTGCCTTAATTTAAGATTGTTGACTCTACTAGTGCTGCAGGCTTCATGACTTAGTTTTGATGATGACAAAAGGGGGAAAGATGTATTGGCATTTGAAAAACTTTATGATTTCCTTATTCTCTATTGTGTCTCTGGATCATCTTTGTCTTTGTTCCTACGATTGTTGTCTATGTTCCTAGTCACAATTTAGTGTCTTAGAGTCTTAAATAGTTTTAGATTATCTTAGACCTTTTGTTGCATTATTTTTTTATCTTTTATTTTTTATTTTGTATTTTTTATTTTTTTTGTTTTTCTTAGTAACTTAGTAATTTTTGCCAATTATTTTTCATCATCAAAAAGGGGGAATATTATTGTATTTCATGTTTTGATGATGCCAAATACTTAGGTTAATTTTACTATATGGTATTTAATTATTTAAGCGAAAATTATAAAAATAAAAAATAATGTAATGTCCCAATTTGAATTTATATCTTGTTGAGAAAGATTGATCATTTAATCTAAGTCAAGATATTTATCTTATACTCTTTGAATCTTTATCATATGGTATGATTAATATTCTAGTAACTTAGAAATCTTTAAATAAAAGATTCTTTAAGTTAGTAGATATATTGTGGTTGTGATTATGTCGGGAAATAAATGAAAATAGCATGGAGAATAACATGGAGGATATCGTGGAGATGCTCCCTTGTTTCTCTCCAGCAAACTCTCAAGGAGTGGCATAAATTGAGGAGCTGATCCCTTGAAGCTCTCCAACCATCTTGCCACTAACGGCTAGTGTAAGGAGTTTATTTCCGTTGCAAAGAACGTGGAAGAAGTACAACGAAAGCAAAGGCCATGATCTCCATTATTCCACTTGTGCGAGTTGATGAGAATATGGAGCACACCATGTCCCAATGAAGGAAGTACTTCTACATCTATTTTAAGGAAGAAATTATTTGAAGAAAAACTTAAGAACTTTCATGCGAGATCAAGTGAATTATTACCTAGAAAGTTTTTCTTGTAATTATTTCTTCATTTAACATACACATTTGAAATATTCTTAGAGTGTGGGTTGAGAGAACAAAATCTTGTAATCAAGAGAGAGAAAAGAGAAAGAGAAAGAGAAGAGAGAAAGATAAGACTTCTAGTGAAGTTGAGTGAGAAAAGTCACGTGTTCAGGGGGAACAAGGTGACTGGGAACTGGTTCCTAGAGGAAGTAAGTGAGGATTAATTTATAATAAGTTGTAAGAACTATTATAAATAAAAGAGCAAGGTTTCTTCCTAAAGAATTGAGGAAGAGAACCTTGTCAAAAGGATCTTCGTGTGTTCTTCCTTATTGTTACTTCTGTTTATTAGCTTTCATTTTAGTTTACCCGCAAAAATTTTAATTCACTCCCCCTCTTGTAGTTGACCTAAGCGTCCCTTCTTAAATCTTCCTATGCATGTAGCTCAAGCATTCGTTTTTCGCCGGCCGAACCGAGGTTGAAATTCAAAGCCTTGATAGCCCAATATTCTTTATGCTCAATGTTAACCGACGAATGGTATGAATTGCCATAGACAAGCTCATAAAGTGTAGTGCTGATAGGAGTCTTGTTGGCCGTTCTATAAGATCATAAAGCATCATCAAGCTTACTTGACCAATCTTTTCTTGCTCGATCAAGAATTTTCTCAAGTATCATCTTTATTTCTCGATTTGAGACTTCTGCTTGACCACTCGTTTGCGGGTGATAGGCAAGAGCAACTTTATGCCGGACCCCATACTTCTCTAAAAGTGCCTTGAAGTACCTCTTTGCAAAATGTGATCCTCCATCCCTAATGATTGCTCTTGGAACCCCGAACCTTGGAAACATCACCTTCTCTGACATTTTCATTACAACCTTGGGCATCGTTGGTAGGAGATGTCAGAGCTTCCACCCATTTCAAAACATAATCGCATGCCACTAGAATGTATCTATTTCCAAATGAGAAAGGGAAGGGTCCCATGAAGTCCATGCCCTAAACGTCAAATACTTCCAACTCAAGAATTGTGTTCATAGGAATTTCATTCAACCTTCCAATGTTACCTGATCTTTGACAAGCATCACATCTTTTAACAATCATCCACACGTCTCTAAACAAGATAGGCCACCTTAAACCACTCTCTAAGATCTTTGCCGCTGTTTTGGCGACACCCATATGCCCACCACACGGGGATGAATGGCACATGTTAATCACATTTTCAACCTCATATGTCGGAATGCATCTACGGTAGATACTATCCGGACCTCTTTTGATTAGAAAATGATCTTCCCAAATATAGGTTTGGACATCTCTTAAATACCTTCGCCTTTGTTGGGAATCCAAGTTCGGAGGCATCAAGTTGCAAGCAAGGTAGTTAGCATAGTCGGCAAGCCAATGAACCGAATCCTTCACTATTGCAACTAGGTTTTCATCCGAAAATGAGTCATCAATCTTTGGCTCATTTCCTTCCATGCATTCTAACGGAAGCCTAGACAAGTGATCGACTACCAAGTTCTCCGCACCCTTTTTATCCTTGAGTTGAATGTCGAACTCTTGTAACAATAGGATCCAACGGATGAGCCTTGGCTTAGCTTCTTTCTTTGACATTAAATACTTCAATGTTGTGTGGTCGGTGAATATAGTGATTTTCGACTCCAACAAGTAAGGATAAAAGTTTTCAATTGCATAAACCACCGCCAATAGCTCTTTCTCGATTGTGGAGTAGTTCTTTTGTGCATCATCTAAAGTCTTGCTTACATAGTAGATTTCATGAAGCTTGTTCTCCTTCCTTTGGCCTAGAATGGCCCCCACCGTAACATCCGAAACATCACACATGAGGTCAAAAGGGAGCTCCCAATTAGGTGGTTGCAATATTGGGGCCGAAACAAACGCATCTTTTAACCTATCAAAAGCTTGTAGACAATCATTAGTAAACAAAAAGGGGGCATCTTTTGCTAAAAGTTGAGTCAAAGGCTTGGCCATTTGTGAAAAATCTTTAATGAA
The DNA here is from genome assembly GCF_026745355.1 of Beta vulgaris subsp. vulgaris. Taxonomy (NCBI): domain Eukaryota; kingdom Viridiplantae; phylum Streptophyta; class Magnoliopsida; order Caryophyllales; family Amaranthaceae; genus Beta; species Beta vulgaris. The sequence continues at coordinate 18,603,236 of NC_079204.1, read as the reverse complement.
ACGCCGATAAAAAATCGGCATGAACAAGAAAACTCCTTACACCCCTAACATTTGTTGGAGGTGGAAGGCGTTTGATTGTCTCAACTTTAGCGGGATCAACCTTAATGTCCCGACTAGAGATCACATGACCAAGAACCATTCCCTCTTCTACCATGAAATGACATTTTTCCCAATTCAATACCAAGTTCATCTTTCGACATCTTTGAAGCACTTTAGACAATTTGTTAATACATACGTTGAAAGAAACACACACACCGTGAAAGCATCCATAAAAACCTCTATTTCCGACTCAAGAATGTCGGAGAAGATTGCGGTCATACATCTTTGGAACGTTGAAGGAGCATTACACAATCCAAATGGCATCCTTTGATAAGCAAAGGTGCCATAAGGACACGTAAAAGTTGTTTTCTCTTGATCTTGTGGGTGAATCGAGATTTGTAAAAATCCGGAGTACCCATCAAGGAAACAAAAGTGTGTATGACTCGCCAACCTCTCTAAAATTTGGTCAATGAAAGGGATTGGGAAATGGTTTTTGTGGGTTGACTTGTTCAACTTTCTATAATCTATACACATCCTCCCGTAACCTACCTTGTGGATACAACTTCATCGTAATCATTCTCAACTATGGTCAAACCTCCATTTTTTGGAACTACTTGGACCGGACTTACCCATTTACTATCCGAAATAGGATAGATTATCCCGGCCTTGAGGAGTTTTAAAACCTCATTTTTCACAACTTCTTTCATATTTGGATTTAATCTCCTTTGAGGTTCAACGGAGGAATCTTGATCATCTTCAAGATACATACGGTGCATACAAAGCGATGGGCTTATCCCCTTAAGATCATTAAATGAGTAGTCTAAGGCACTTTTATTTTCTTTCAAAACATGTATCAAAATTTTCAATTGGGTGCCTTCTAGCTTCGCAGTAACAATAACGGGAAAAGCTTTGTCATCATCAAAAAATTCATATTTCAATAAGACGGGGAGGAGTTTTAACTCTACCTTAGGAGGAGGCGTAGACCACCTCCTCCAAATCGACATTAAGTACTTCAAACCTTTCATGTGGTGAATGGTAGACCTAAGACTCATCTAGCAGCTTCTCATATTCCTCTTCTTCTAGTGTACCGCTACCTATCTCACCCCACAAAGTCTTTTGGAGAGGGTGTTCAAGCTCCATGGCTCTCTCCATCTTCCTAATCTCTTCATCTAGCACATCAAATCTCATAACTTCTTTCATAAGTGGCTTTTTCATGGACCTTGGGAACCCAAACACTATTTTCTCATCTCCAACTCTCAAGGTGAGAGTGTTTTTATCACAATCAAATAGCATTCTAGCCGTCTCTAAGAACGGCCTCTCTAGTATCAAAGGTGTGCAAGGATCCTCGTCCATGTCCATCACCACAAAGTCACAAGGAATGGTGAACTTACCAACTTGAACCAGAACATCTATCAATTCTCCAACGGGTCTTCTAATGGTGTGGTCGGCCAATTGAATAGTTCTCCTTGATGACTTCACAACATGATTAAGCTTGCTAGCTATAGCTAAGGGCATTTAACTCACTCCGGCTCCAAGATCGACCAAAGCACTCTTTTGTTCAACACATTCCATTTTTACCGGAATTAGAAAAGCACTCGGACCAGACTTCTTTTCCGACATAATTCCTTGAATGATCGCACTAACATTTTGTGGAAGGTGAAAAACTGTTGCATCATCAAGTTTATCTCTATGAGTCAAGAGATCTTTTAGAAACGTTGCATAGGCTGGCATCTCCTTTATAGCTTGCAAGAATGGAATGTTGATTTGGATGCCCTTCATGAGTTGAAGAAATTGAGAAAGTTTATCATTCAACTTTTTCGTCGCAAATTTTTGTCGAAACCGAATTGGCGTAAGATATTGCTGAGTTGGCGCTCCTTTCCCGTTTTCTTTTTCGTGTTCCTCCTTATTTTTGTCACTCTTTTGTTTTTCATTCTCTACTTCTTTCTTTTTCTCTTCTTCAATCTTTTTCTCCACAACTATTTCACTTTTTCCCTTCTCAACCTCAACTTCTTTCATAACTGGACCCTCATATGTCTTACCCAATCTCAAGGTAATGACATTCACTCTATCATGATTAGCAGGGTTGCTACTAGGTTAGCTCGAAAGTGATTGTTGTTGGCTAGTTTGTTGGGCTAATTGGGAAAGTTGTATCTCCATCATCTTATTATGAGCTTGCATTTGTTGGATGGTGGAGGACACTTTCGCATTGGATTTAGTTTGTTGGGTCATGAAGGCTTCAAGTGCGGCTTTAAGTGAAGTCTTTTGTGACGGGGGAGGGTTATACGGGGGTCTTTATGCTTGGAAACCGCCCCCTTGATTGAAACCGGGAGGTGGTCTCGAAGTGGCTTGAAATTGGTTATTTGGTGTTTGAGTGAATTGGTTTTGGTTTTGGAAGGGTACTTGTTGTGTTTGATAGTAGGGTTGTGGTTGGTGAGTTTTTTTGGTTTCCTTGCTTCCACCCAAAATTCGGGTGATTTTTCCAGCCAGGATTAAAAGTGGGTGCATAGGGGTCATTTCGGGCCCCTACCGCGGCTACTTGCTCCAATGTGGCCATGCATTGAGCCGCCACATGATCACAACCTCCACATGTTTCACAAGGTTGTATGACATTTATCGGGATTGATGATGAAGACGATGCCAAGTTGATCTTGTCAAGCTTTTTCATCACAACTTCCAACTTGGACGCCAAAGCTTCATAATTGTCAACATCAATCTTATTAGCACTCCTTGTATTTTGTTTTTGACCGGAACCACTCCAACCACTATGTCTTGCTACCTCTTCAATGGTGGCTTCCACATCATTCAAGTTAATTTTCAAAAGCCACCCTCCCGCACTTACATCAAGATTAGCACGAGTTATGGGATTTAGGCCATCATAAAAAGATCTCAAAAGTGTATCCAAGTCATAACCATGATGAGGGCAAGCCCGTCTCAAGTCCTTGAACCTTTCCCAAGCTTCACTCAATGTCTCACCATTTAGGTTAGAGAATGTAGCTATTTGACGTTTTAGCTCCACCGTCTTCTCTTCCAAAATAAATCTCCTCAAAAAGGCCTTAGTCACCTCCGCCCATGTTGTTACAGAATTAGCGGGAAGTGACTCAAGCCATGCCAAAGCTCTACCATCAAGTGAAAAGTGAAAGAGATGAAGTCGAGTTTGCTCTTGAGTAGCATTATGCTCATTAATATTGTTGCACAACTTTACAAAGTGAGCAAGATGCGTGTAAGGACATTCACTACCTCTCCCTTCAAATTGTCTTTCCTTGATCATTCTTATCAATTGGCTTGAAAATTCGTAATTACCATCTGGAAGAGGCGGGCGGTTAATATCACTTATCTCCTCGAATACCATTGGAACCCCATAGTCCTCAAGAGTTCTTTGTTGATTTCCGGCCATTCTAGGAGGAGAAATAGAAATTATTGGAGTGCCCTGAGAAGATGTGCCTGGTGTATCACTAACTCTTACTCATGGAGATGGTGAAATAACTCAAGGTCTACCCCTTTGCCTTTTTGGAGGTCTACCCCTTTGCCTGTTTGGAAATGGAGTATCACCTACGGGGTTTGTACTCATGTACAACACCAAAGCTAAAGAGATGGTTAGTAATAACAAGGATGGACTAAATGACCCAAGCAATGAATTAATAATATGGAAATAATAAACAACCGTAACTCATAAAACAAATAATCCAAAGTTCACCTCCGTTGCAACCCCCGATAACAACGCCAAAATTTGGTAGGAAGGATCTCAGAACTGGGGATTTCGTTAAGGCCCAAGGATCCACTCCAAATTACAATTTATAAAACACCTCAAGACAAGCTACTAACAAGTAGCAAAGGCAAGCAAGGGATCAAACTCAAGGGAGAACTGGTAGTGAACACAAATTTCGAACTATTAGAGGATGAGTCTCGGTTACAACGAGGATTGAGGGTTGTATTAATATAGGTCACACAATTAAGTTATAATGAGATTTCAATATGATGAAAATAGGTCTTGGGGATGAGGCTCCAATCTAAGTTCAAATGAGATAGTCAATGGAACTAGTCAATTGAGGTATGGATGTGATGAAGTGAACTATATGCTATAACTAATCACTTTCTCAATAAAATTAGTACTATGCTAGACTAAGCAACTCCTACTCTCGTGGTAATTACTCAATTCAACATGCTTAAGTACATCAAGTTCACAAAGTCTTGCCTTAAAGATCTAATCTCTTAGTGAATTCAAGACAAGTGAGTCTAGTGGGCTACACATCCTAAATTCACCTCTCGATTACAATTAGGATAGCTTAGAAGAGTTTCAATGGTGATCAAGCAAAGAGACCCACAATCAAATTACACTAAAACTCAATTTTCACATTCACAATCCCATCAACATGCTCCAATCAACTATTCATAGTGAAAAAGAGAGGTTTTCACCCCCAAGCCCTAAAATGGGACTACTCACTACTCATGATGAACAACATAGCATACATAGAAACACAGATTACCAACATGCAAGTAGTAGTCGAGTAGAGAAATTGGATAAACTAAAGTAACTCAAAACCTTAAAGTCCAAACTTATTGATTACAAGAAATAACTGTCGAGTTTAAACCTTAAAGTTCACTACGAGTGCATAAGTTAATTGAGATCCTCAAGAGTTTGAAGTTGTCACCCCTTCTCTATCTTGTTCCTCTCTTGTTTTCAAAGCTAAAAACTAAAACTAAAGAACTAGAATCAGTCCTCCTTTTACATTCTCCCCCTTTTTGCTTTTATATGGCACTCAAAATAAAATATTAAATTGTGGCGAAGATAGCAAAGTGTCGGCCAGAGCACAGGGGGGCGCCGCTCCTTCATGGAGCGCTCGCTCTGGGAGATCTTGGGGAACGCTCGCTCCTTGCAATCTGTAGCCCATCCAAAGCATCTACCCAAGTTGAGCTGGAGCTCAAGTGAGGAGCGGTAGCTCCGAGCTTGAAGCAGCAAAAACAACAAAAGCAGCTCCAGCATGGTGAGAGCACCCCAACCAAAGGCATGAGCCACCTTGGGAACCTACAAAGCAACACAAGCAACACCAAAACGCAACGACAAACTACTCTAGGACACCAAAAACACTCAAGGACACAAAATTATGGAAAATGAACTAAAAACTATTGAAAATAACTCGACCAAAGCTTAAAAGCAGCCTAAAAGTCGATCTTGAATGAGCACAAAACCTCATTTATCAGTAACACACATATTCTAGCTTTACTTGACTTTACTAAACCATTTAAAGTTGAATGTGACGTATGTGGAACAGGTATTGGGGCTGTTTTGATTGAATGTGGCAAGCCTATTGATTCTTTTAGCATGAAGCTTAACAATGCCAAATTGAATTATTTCTACCTATGACAAAGAGTTTTATGCTATGGTTAGAGCTCTTAATCGTAGGAGTCATTATTTACAACCACAATCTTTTGTTCTTCATTCTAAGCATGAATCATTAAAATATATTCATGGAAAACATAAGCTTAGTGCTCGTCATGCTAAATTGGTAGAATTCTTACAATAATCATTCAATTTTATTGCTAAGTACAAAGCTGCAAAGCTAACATTATAGCAGATGCATTATCTCAAAGACATCTATTGCTCAATATGGGGGATTCCAAGGTACTTGGGTTCGAATTTATTAAAGAACTCTATGTTCTTGATGAGGAGATATGTGACATGTTCGTGGCTACAAAAAATGGTCCAAAAGACCATTATCATCAAATGCAGGGATTCTTATTCGAAGGGAACAACATTTGTATTCCTAAGTATCCTGTTCGTGATTTGTTGATTAGAGAATCTCACGGAGGTGGTTTGGCTAGCCATTTTTGTGTTAGCAAAACCATGGAGTTATTACAAGAACACTTTTCATGGCCTCATATGATCAAACGAGTACATGATGTTTTGGCTCGTTGCGGTGTTTGTCAAAGAGCAAATAGCATGCTTCATAAAGGGGTATATACTCCTTTACTAGTACCAGAGAGACCATGGGAAGATATTAGCATGGATTTCATTGACAGATCTGCTAAAAGTTCCTCTTCTACTCACAATCATCAATCCGTTGCGGAGACTGCAAGACTGTCGGATATTTATGCGAAAGCTGCAGGAGCTCCTATCATTGAGACGCCTGAAGTTCATGTTTCTAGTGTCTCAACTTATACGTCCCAATCTGGGTCCTTGATGAGAAATATCTTTGCTAAGGCGATTCGAGACATGGTGTATGCAATATTCGAAAACACTGAGAGTAGCACCCCTTAACGAGGTTGCGAAGAAACATGAGGAAGCCTTAATTCTATACGAGGGTATTGAAAATCTTAAAGGAAATCCCAACCCCTTGAAGCGCAGTATAGAATCCTATGTTAGTGCGGTTAAAGATCATCTTGCTTTAGAAGAGGTTGCCTCAAAGTGTCAACGACCTGAACAAGCAAAAGATAAGATCTTTCTTCGAACATAGGCGCTTAAGAAGGCTGAGCTTGATTATGCTGAGATTGAGACAGAACGTCTAGTACTTCTAAGAGAGCAATCTTCCAACAAGCTCCAGATCATGAAACTTGAAACTAAACTAGAGTAAGCGTGTCACAAGGCAAACCACTTGAAAAATATCTTGGAGGCCAAGGGGATCACTTTAACATCAACGTGCAGCGAAGGTGGAAGACCACAACAAAGCCTTGAGTGAGCTAGTAGCTACCCTTGTTTTAAAAGCTGATAAGATCTGCGACCTTGATGAGGGCAAGTGACGGTTGTTGGAGCTTCAGTCTTTACTTACTCACCCAGTATACACAGACTTAGAATAATTCCCTCTTCTCTATCTTTGTATTTTTTTTTGTTTTTTTATTCTAATTTTATAAATAGTATGCACAATCAGTTTTTTTATTCATATTTGCAATAAGATATACACACTATTCGTTTTATAATTATTTAGCCGTTCATAGTTTATACTCTTGGGGCCATGAGTATTAAATTGATAGATTTTTTTTTGTTTCGCCGTTCACAGTTTATACACTTTAGGCCAGGAGTATTGCATTTTTTTGTTTCGCCGTTCATAGTTTAGACTCTTGCTGGCCATGAGTATTACAATGATTGCAATTTTTTTTGTGTGGCTGGACTCGAGTTTTTTTTTTTACCCAAGCTTCTTATGTACTTGCAAAAGAATTATCGAATCGCTTTTACAAGTTCAAGCCAACGTAGTTCAAGTTCACATATATTTTCTTTCAACATATGTTGTTTATCCTCTTGCTTAGGAGTTTAACGGCGCTCTCACTTTTCATGAGTAGTGCTTCAAAAACTTGCCATTGATAGGTCCCACAAGTAATCCTTCGGCTTCAACAATTTCATACGCCTCATTAGTGTATACCTCTTTGACAACGTCTGGAACATCCCATTTAGAACTTAATTTACTTCCTGTCTTGTGAGAAACAATGGTGGGTCTTTTAATGGCTAGGACAATGTCTCCAACTTGAAAGGTGCGAGGTCAAACTTTCTTATTGAAGGCGCGTGACAGACGAGCTTGGTAGCACTCATATTCTTATTGTGCTTAGAGTCTTTTTTCGTCAGGCGCCTCCAACTCAGCAAGTCGGAGTTTATCATTTTCTTCAGAAGTCAAGCCTTCCTGAATGACAATTCATAATGATGGAATTTGAAGTTCCAAGGGGCGAACCGCCTCAACGCCATACACCAATGAGTATGGAGTTGATTACGTTGCTGATTTATATGTTGTCATGTATGCCAAATAGAGCTTCCCCTATTCTTTCATGCCAATCACGTTTGGACCTGGCAACAACTTTGCTCAACAAACTACAAAGTGTCTTGTTGAACGCTTCAGCTAGGCCGTTTGCTGGTGCATTGTACATTGATGACCTATATTGGGTGAATTTTTCTCACATAAAATTTTCATCAATTTATTGTACAATGATGTTCCATTATCAGTGACAATTCTTCGGGGTGCACTAATTCTGTAGATGATGTGAGTACGAATGAAGTCAACAACATTCTATTTTTTAACCTCACATAAGGGGATGGTCTATGTCCATTTAGAAAAATAGTCAGTCGCTGCCAAAATATATGTCTGTCCAACAGATGATTTTGATGTGATTGGGTCGCCTACATCAATTCCATATGCTTCAAATGGCAAAGATGCGACTGCGGGGTGTAATGGCTCTCGAGGGGTTATGAATGAAGTTAGCATGAAATTGACAAGCTTCACATATCTTTGCATAGTCCATGCTATCTTGTACCATGGTTGGCTACACACATTCTTTTAATACGGTCATGCAGTTTTGGACCTGACTGATGAGCGCCACAGACTCCAGTGTGTGCTTCCTCAATGGTATGGTATGGTTTTCTTTGCTTCTTCATCTCTGAGACATATTGACCAGAGACCATGGAGGGATCGTCGATAGATAGTCCCCTTATAATGTAAACTGCGAGGCTCGACGACGAATCTCTGTCTTATGTTTTAGATCACTTGACAATTTTTATGTTCTAAATAATCAATAATTGGTTAACGCCTAATCTTATTTGTCGATATGATAGACATAGATTATGTCGACTTCTTAAGCATATTCGTCAACATCATTGTCATCAGGAGCAACAACCCATCGTTGCAAACGGGTACAAACATTATTTCTTCTGCCCCCAATGCCAAAGTGGTTGCAAGCCTGGTTAGCGCGTCAGCCATCTTGTTGGCATCAATCGTGACGCTTGCCTTTGATAAGGGATTATATAATTCTTTTTTACTTTTATTCACGCGACAATTATTTTAGGACCAATTGGGAAAATGTCTAATTCTCTAAGTCCCATTTCAATTGCCATTTGGAGGCCTATTATGAGTGCTTGGTACTCAGCCATATTATTGGAGCAAAGTTGAGTTAATACAAAAGAGTATGGCAGTATATACTTTTCTGGAGAAATGTAGACACCTCCAACTCCTACACCGTCATGACAAGCGGCGCCGTCTGATGTCTCCCATTCAGCTGAGACTGAGTGGTATGTGAAAAAGTCTGCTATCGCTTGCCCCTTGACAGCGTTCTGCGGAACATACACAATGTCAAAGCATAGCCCACTTTGAAAGTCTTCCAGACAACACGGGCCTTGAGAAAATGTATTTTGTCGGGTTAGACCTTGAGATGACATGAATTTTATGAGCTTGCATGTAATGTCTTAATTTTTGGATCGCAAAAATCAAAGCAAGGCAAAATTTTCAATAGGTGAGTAATTCAATTCAGCACCCACCAAAGTTCCGCTGAAGTAGTGAAGAGTTGTCTCCTTACGATCTTCTTGCTCTTGAGCGCACATTGCCCCCAGGGATCGCTCTTGTGCTGCGATATAAAAGACGGGTGGTTTCCCTTTTATTGGTGCCCCTAAGATAGGGGGAAAAGACAAGTACTTCTTTATACTTTCGAAGGCTTTTTTACATGATTCATCCCATTTGAATATGACAATCATTTTCATGAAATGGCTGAAGGGATGACATCTTCCTGGTAAATTGGAAATAAACCTTCGAATGTAAGTGAGACACCCTTGGAGGCCATGCAATTCCCTGAGGTTCTTAGGTTCAGGCATCTCTTTGATGGCCTTGATCTTTGCTTAGTCAATTTCAATACCCTTGTGTCTAACAATGAAGCCTAGAAATTTTCTTGAGGTGACGCCAAATGCGCAATTGAGGGGATTTGTTTTTAGTTGACATTTCCGTAGTCTTTCAAAGACTTTACAGAGATCATGCAGATGATTGTCCTTCTTCTTAGACTTTACCACCAACTCATCTACGCTGCTCTAGCATTTTTCAAACCAAAAGGCATAACTTTGTAACATAATATCCTTTTAGAGTACTAAATGGAGTTGCTTCTTGATCTTCAAGACCTATGTGAATTTGGTTGTATCCAGTGGTATAATTTATCTATGGGAAAGCCTTATGACCAGTGGTGGCATCAATCATGATTTCCGTTACTGAGAGTGGGAAGTCATCCTTCTGACACACCTCATTCAAGTCGCGAAAGTCCACACAAACTCGTAACTGTCCATTTTTTTTCCATACTGGCATAATGTTTGCTATCCAAGTGGGATACTTGACTTCGCAAATAAATCCTGCATCAATGAGCTTGTTTACTTCTACCTCAATTTCAGGAATTAATTCTGTCCTAAAACGTCTTTGGGATTGCTTCTTTGGGCTGACACCTTTTTTGATGGCTAAGCGATGGACAACCAATTTTGGATCGAGACTTGGCATCTCCTTATTACCCCATGCAAATACGTGTTTGTAGTCACAGAGTAACTTGGAATATTTTTTTTCTTCCCATTGGGTAGGAAAAGCGCTGACGTAGACAGGGCGTGGCTCCTCTTGAGTTCTAAGGTTTAACTCTTTTAACTCATTAATGGTGGCTTTCCCCCCATATTCAAGAGTTTTAGGAGCCTCATCTGCTTTCATCTCCTTGTCACTTTTAGGAGCCTCATGCCTCGTGATATGGTTTGAAGAAACAAATTCAACATCTTTTTCTTTTTCTTGACTAGACGAACTCCCACTAGTGGAAAAAACCTCATATGTCACTTAGTAACAAATGCGGTTTTTCTAAAACCGCATCAGAAAATCAATTAAAAATAGGAAGGAAACCTGAAAAGAAAATCTGATGCGGTCCTCTTGTGGACCGCATCAGATTAAAACAATTGATGCGGTTTTTAAGAATATGATGCGGTTCCTAGGACTGCATCAGATTTTCATAAAAAAACGCACGACACATTTCCCCTCCCTTACAACCCTATCCCACATAACTCTCCCCACTCAACCCTAATCCCCTTCCTCCTCCTCACTCAACCCTAATCTTCCTCACTCCTCTCCCTCATTCACGGCACCCTCTCACTCCTCTCTCCTCTCTCCTCTCTTGTTCTCTCGTTTCCTCGTTCTCAAACACCACCACCACACATCTTTTGTTCTCAAACACCGACAACGACAACGGCGCCAAACACCAACAGCAATGCCATCGCCATGCCACGACACACCACCAACACCAAGCCAAGAAATCCTAATGACAGTCTGCCAACGCCACCAATGCCACCAACACAAATGCCACCAACCACGGAGGGAAATGACTGCGTCCTAGTCTTCATTGGCGCCCAGATGTAGTCTACACCTCCTTGAAACGCCGACCACCACCCACACATAATGGTTTTGTTTTTGTTTTTTAGTTGAATTTGATTTCGTTTGTATAATTTCCGATCTAGTCTCATTTTTCATCTCTTTTTTTTCCTATTAATTAGTTTATATTCTGTAATTTCAAGTTCGATTAATTACTATATTTTTTTCATTTAATTTCGTTTGTATAAATTAAATCCACTAACTTCGTTTGTATAAATTTCATTTAGTTAGTTTCTTATTTTTCGTTTGTATAATTTCATTTACTTTATTTTAGATTTTCGTTGTCTATAATGGCGTTATTTTGTTGTTTGTAATGGCTCCATGTTTTCGTTGTCTGTAATGGCCTCATGTTTTCGTTAAATATAAACGAATTTCGCTGCTAAACTTTTTTTTTAATTTTCAAAAAACAAACAATCTGATGCGGTCATTCTTGAAAACCGCATCAGATTGTTACCATACTGATATTGTTTTTGACCGCATCAGTTTTTTTTGTTAGCGGCTGTGGGTCCATCTGATGCGGACCAAAATCGCATTCGTAAGCCGGATTTTCACCGCACCAGATGGGGTAGTTTCTACTAGTGTCCTTTTGTTTGTTAGCACTATGCACGACCTTTGGCTTTCAAGGGTGGATGTTCAATGATGTCTACCACCTGTGTACACCTTATGCGAGATGGTATAACACTTTGAGGTGTGTCCTTGCCTTTGACTTCATTTTTTCGTCTTGTGATGCGACTTAGTACTAACCGTCTTCGTTGTTTATTAATTAAGGTCAATGCATGAAAACGTTTAAAGACTTTTGCTTTCTTCTTAGAGGATCGAAGATTTTGCAAGGTTGTTTGTGTTATTGACTTTGCACCTTCATTTAGCTCATGGTCCTTTACGATAGGCGACTGTAGTCGATCAAAGACTGATATTTTTGGCAGAGGCACATTATTCTCACCTTCATTTTCTTCGACTTCCTCCGCAGTAATATACTGTGAGGGAGAGGTTATCCCTCTACACTAGTACAGGCAATTTGCGTCGGATGTGAAGCGCCTATTTGCGTCGGACCGTGGTACGACGCCAAAGCCCTCGACGCAAATGACTAAGAAACGATCTGCATCATATGTGGAAACGACGCAGATTAAGTAGCTATTTGCGTCGCACGTTATATACGGTGCGACGCAGATGAGTCTGCCCAGCCAACATAGAGCTGTAATGTGCGTCGCACATCTCCTTGGGTGCGACGTAGATGAGTGATTTGCGTCGCACCTTGGGATACGTGCGACGCAAATTGGTATTTTAAAAAAAAAAAAAAAATTTTGAGAGGGAAAAGAAAATTAATTACAGAAACGTTCATGACTGGAAAATCAATGAAGGATACGTTCTGTTGCAAACGCAATAATAAACAGATAAAACGATATAATAAAAACGAATACAACTCCACAACAATAAAATAAAATTACAGATATACAACTCCAAAACAATAAAATCGATATACAAAATATGGGAGTACTAACTGATTTGCATTAATCTGAATCGAAACAACGAAATACAATTGAAACAATGTGAATCGAAACAACAAGAAGTACAAGAATGAAATGAGGAACGTAAATTTGAATCGAAATACAAGAAAATACAAGATTGTTCTAACTGAATCGAATTAAGGAACGAAATACAAAGAATCTGTGTTCTACACTAGTGCGCGTTGCTCTGTTTCATGAACCACCAAACCACATTATGTTCCTGGCTGCTGCCACTCTGTTTCGTGAACCACCAAGCACCTGCTGCTTGTGTTTTTTAAACGGAAAAGAATGAAAAAAAACAAAAGGTCATCAGTAGAAAGTTTTTAGTTTTTAGATCTAAAAATGAAAAAACGTATTTTTAGATCTGACAATTAAAATCGAAAATCAAATCTAAAAAATGAAAAAAAGGCGATTTCGAGTAGTTGGAATCGAGTTGTTTAATGGCGATTGTGTAGTCGCCGAAAATCACGATTTCGAGTGTAGTTGAAAAATCAAGTAGTTGAAAAAAATGAATCAGATCGAAAAATGAAAAAAAAAAACGAATCTGTGTAGTCGCCGAAAATCAGATTTCTTCGCAGCTCTTCTTCGAATGTCTCCCTTTGTTCGTTCGTTCGTTCGTTCGAATGGCCGGAAAACGGAGTTGAGTGAAAGAGAACTTGAACTAAGAAAATGGTTGAGCGAAATTAGGGTTGAGTGAAGAATCCGCCAACAAGCACCTTGAAAAATCTGACGAATCTGACGAAGAACTTGCAGATTTTTCGGCGAAGAAAAACAAATGTGGGATGATAAAATGAAAATAAAAATGTGACGGATAAAAAGAAAAATGAGAAGGAGAGAGAAGTTTAAGGAAGGAGATAAGTTACTGAAAATGAACTAACGAGGAAGGAAAAAGAGAAGGGGAGAGAGAGAAAAGAAGAGATGACGGCTGATATGAGGAAGTAATGAAGTAGGGTTTGGAAATAAAAAGGAGTGTACAAGTTATCCGCGTGTCTATATTATTGGGCCCAATTATCCGCGTCGCACTCTACATACCATCCGACGCACATTGCAGATAGGCGTCATTTATTTTCAAGCGATGTGCGTCGTACCTTCATGATGGTGCGACGCATATGGTCCGTATGCGTCGCAGGTAGGAAGGATGCGACGCACATCACTCATACCTGGTGCTTATGTGTTGTCTTTTGCGTCGTACCCCAGTGAGCATGCGACGCAAATTTTGTTTTTGCGTCGTTTTCGTGTTTGTGCGACGCAAATGGGGTGACGCAAATTGACCTTTTTCTACTAGTGCTACGCCGTGCGAAAATTTTCATTTGATGCCTCAATGCCATACTCTTGCAATTTCTTTTGTGTGTCATTAATTCCATGAGAATCAACCTCAAGGACATTGCCCATGGGCGCTGGATTCTCGAAGTCACAACAAGATTTTGCCAAGAGTTTATAAGCATTTGGGTCAAACCTACCCTTGTTAAGCCACTTTATCCTAAATTGATCAATAGATTATGAGGTTGGAGGCTTAGCAATTTGATTGTGGTTGGCTCTAGGTAAAGGAATAACCACTCCTTGCTTTAAACATTGAAGAGTAGTCTCATGTACTCCTTTTTTCTTTCTTTGGCTCTACTTTCATAACCTGACACCCTGCAAAAGGTGACTCCCTTTCCTTACGATGTGATTTAGGAATGCATCGCAAGACCAGAGTTGTTTTCTACCTTCTTCATTGCTTTAATAGGTTGAGCAACAACTTCTTGTTTTACTTTTTCCTTGCATTTTTGTTGTTGCATCTCAGCGGTGGCTGACTCGCTAGAGCTTGAAGACGAGGGAATATCACCATTTTTATTTGTACCCCTTTTCCCTGTTGAAGGAATTTTAGATGGCAACATTTCACGTGAGGGTTCCTCATCTTCAAAAAACTTGGCATCGCAAAGTACGAATCAGCCGTGCTAAAGGGTTTGACATCCCTATTTATTTTCTTCTCGCCTCCAAGATATAACTTCAGACATAGATGGAGGGTTGATGGAACTACCCCATTTTCATGCAACCAAGGTTGTCCAAGCAACATTCTATATGATGTCTTTGTATCTATGACATAAAAAAGAGTAGATGATGTTAACTCTCCCATCACAAGGTCAAGACTTATTATACCTATGACACGCTGACTGTTCAAGTTGAATCCTTGGATCATTAGACGACTATCAGAAAGATCTTCCATTGTGATCCGCAAATTAATCATGGTGGATTTTGGCATGATGTTGACAGTTGAACCTCCATCCACTAAGATAGATTTCACTCTTTGGCCGAAAATATATCCAGAGATAAAAAAGGGTCGATTGTGAGGTTTTAACCCTAACAATAAGTCTTCATTAGTGAAGGCTAAGGCAAAATTACATGACGTGCATTTAGCCGAACTTTCTATTAGCTCTCCAACATCCTTCACTTTGTCAAGGTATAGTTCTAGGTGCTGAAGTGCAAGAGCCACATGCCGACAATTTCTCGAGGCAAATGAAAGATATGCCTCAATCCCATGCGTGTAGGAAGAGCTTCCAAGATAGCCAATATCTTTTGATCTATCACTGTCCCTGAATGCTGAACAATCACTTTAACAAAGATTTCATTTTCTTTAACAGGCTCTTGATCCTCCTCCTCTTCTTTTTCTTTTTCATCCTCAACAAATGAGGTAGAGTTAACAATAATCATAATGAAGTAATTTTTTGGGAAATTTTTTTCTAAGGTTACAGGGGTAAGTGGATCTTGTTCGAGCAAGTCAATTGGTAGTACTTGCTGTTTAGTATTTTTTTTTTTTACTTTTTCTTTCCTTTCGAGCGTCTTGATCCCCTCCTTTTTCTACCGCTTCTTCTTACGACAAACAGACTTTAGTTAAGGCTTCGACTGCCATCTAGTCCTCCTTCTAGTGACCACCGTCCACCCTTCGTCATCGTCTCCATGTTCATTGTCAGTTGGGACACTGTGCTAACAGATGGCACGCTATCAACCTGGGGAATCGGTCACATCACATGTAGAATTATTGGCTCCAAACTCCCAAACTGCAGAGTTTGAGCCTTCCAATAAGAATCTAACATTGCGAAGGCATGATTAGCTTCAGTAACTTCATCAAAATCCAGTACAATTTTCCCATCCTTTGCAAAGTTGCATAATTCTCTCCTTAAGTGCTATACACTTTTCTATGGGATGACTAATCAACCTATGATTCCAGCAGTAGTTAGGGTCGGAAGTCTTAATGACCTCTGCAGAACGCTTAGCTTCGGGTAACTCAAGAAAATCATCTGACATTCCTGATAAATCAGAGTCTGGAAATGGATATTTCTTTGCTTGGAGTTCTTTCAAGGTTGGCATATTTTTCCTATGTTCTTTAGAATATGAACCCTTATTCTTTTTCGTGCCAGCCTTGCTAGAAATCTTGATAGGCGAGGAGGTGGTCATGATTGACATTGACTCCTTAGTTGGACTTTTGGTAGTCTTGTCCGTTTGCCGCACCTATACACCAGTCACCCACCAGTCGCACCCACTACTACCACACCAACATCACACAACCTTGCCTTCTTCCTCACACCCACAATAACATCGTACCCGTAACCCCTCCTCACAATCAAACTTGCATGCCCCACCAACCACCCAGAATTTGAACCCACCGACCCATAACCAATAATAACTATACATGTTTTGTTTTAAAATGCCAAATAATTGACTGTGTTGAGTCTTCGGTCAAGTTTAATGACGAAATCAAAGTTTGTTATAACGGACGTGAGAGAGAAACAAATTATGAATGCAAAAACAATAAAAACAGACAACAGATTTACGTGGTTCACCAATTTGGCTACATCCACGGCAGAGAGAGGGAGAATATTTTATTATGTGAGGAAAACCAGATTACAGAGAGAACAGAGAGTAATTCGTAGTCTAAAACCCTAAGATATTGATAACATATTTATATCCACAACAGAAAACGCGTTTCCGCGTTACCCGATCAGCCGCCCGATCGGCGACATCCGCCCGATCGGGCGGTAATTTCCCTTTGCCCAGTTTTGTTGCGCGCCCGATCGGGCGAAGCTCGCCCAATCGTTACTCGGTCAGCCGCCCGATCGGGCGACCTCGCCCAATGCCATTGGGCGACTTCGTAAAACTGTCATAACTTTCTCGTTTCTCAGCGGAATTGGGCATATGACCTATCGTTGGAAAGCTCTCGGAACAAGCTATCACCTCCACTTTGAATCACCTCAAAGTCATTTATATGTTGAGAGATATGTCCATTCAAAGTTAGCCTTATGTCATTCCATCTTCACGCATTCTACCAAACACCTTCAAGGCACCATTCAAGTCACTATTCTTACAAAGTTTATGCTTTTCCGCAATAGAATGAAATTGTCAGAGTTATGCGTGAAAATGGCATAAAATATCAGGGTCATCTGAGTTAATTTTGGAAAGTTGATCATTTGAAAACATATATTGCGACAAACTCAATAACCATTTACATGTTAACATTTCCTTTTGTACATTAAAAAAATATGGTCATAGCATGTAAATATTGAATGATGTAAAAGTTATATTGCAACAATGAAGAAACTAAAGAAGAGAGTGTATTGTTTATATACTCACTCCATTCTAAAATGTTCTTCCTACAGACATATTGCAATTAGGAAGAAGAAAAATAACGGAGGGAGTATTAGATTGATTTCGATGTTGTTAATTATAGATACAAAATATTTCTTACATGTACTCCCTTCGCTTTTTTTAATTGTTACATTTTTCTCAAATGATTGTTTCTTTTTAATTGTTATTGTATACACAAATTTCGGGTCAAAATAAATATAAGACAAGAAATAAAGTAATAAAGAAATTTTATTTCAATAGACAATTTATAATAATAATAATAATAATAATAATAATAATAATAATAATAATAATAATAATAATAATAAACTAAGTCCTCTGATTATGTTCCGCAGCTAGAGAGTGACATGTGTTGATGTCGACGTGAAGCTGAGTGTATATTGACGTTTTGTCAACGTCAACCTGAGTTTGAGTGTGGGATGACATTTTGTCAACATCAATCTAAGTTTGAGTTTTGTTTAAGTGTATTCGAATGAGGGCTGGTAAAACCTTGAATCTCAATCGAATTTGTTTGAGTGTATCTGAACAGTAGGCACATATTTGATGTCCTTGTTGACTATTTTCATAGAACTCCAAGAGAATTTTATAAGCTCTTGAGAATGATGATTCTCTCATCTTCCTCGACTGAAGAATGTGAAGTCTATTTGTAGGAAATGAAGATCCCTTCATGGACTTGGTAGTTTATGGGCTTGGGCCCGTTTATTTCATAAAAGTCTTTTTACATTTGCAACTTAAACATCTTAATTGGACTAGTGATATAGACTGGCCAAAATATTTTACAATCCAAATTATATTTATTTATATCTTAATTTAAATATCTTATTTGAGTAGGCTAAATTAATTAAATTGGGTTATATTTATTTTAGTTCAATAATAATCAAATATATTTTAATGTAAAACACTAATATTTTTTAGTGTTATGTCATCTTTTCAGATCTCTTCAATCACGGATCACCTATAAAATTTAGTTTTTTGTTTGTCAGAGGTGTTGATTTCTTGACTCCTTAATGTGGGAGTCATTATTCTATCACCAAATTGTAATTTCTACTTGTGACATAATACCAACTCTAAACAATTTTTTTTTTTTTTGCCTTATTACTTGGAGAATGTCTCGAACCCAAAAAGTAGATTAATCTTGTGAAATGAGTTCCTAGATTGGTGGGTCATCTAAAAGTTCAAGTTTCGCCAAAGCTTTCTTACAAGAAAATTAACGTATTGCCCTCAAGTAATGTCAAATTATGAATAATGTGCTACCCGTGAAATAACATTATCTTAAACCTAACACTATCTTAGATTGGTGGGTCATCTAAAAGTTCAAGTTTCGCCTAACTTTTCGTTATGAAATAACATTATCGCCAAAGCTTTCGTTATGCTTCAAAACTCAATCTTATATTTCTAGGTTGTTATCTATGAGATTATTCTGCTTCATTTTAGGTGCTATAATACGGAAAAATTTCTTAACAAGAGTATTATGTTAAGGGTAACTTTAGCATGTTTTTTTTTTTTTTTCCTATATTGAAGGTTAGGACTTAGGAGGGAACATATTAAAGGGGAAGCTAACACTGCCACTTATCCATAGAATTATTTCTCTATAATATAGTAGTACATTGAAATATTAGCATGATAATTTTAATAGGAATCGAATGTCAATTAACTTTGTAAATTAAAGTTTTGAAAGGTTATATACAAAACCTGAGATCAATCTCGTGTACATTATGAAGGATTTATGTCATCGACTTAAATACATTTACTAATTATATTATGGATCGTATTATGGAAATAATAAATTCATTTTATTGGGTTGTCTATACGTCTTGCTAGAGAATGCTATAGAACTTCGGGTTAGGAAATTATAAACCCGAAGCCCAATATAATAGATCATATTAGGTAACACATAAAACCTTAGATCAACAAAAGAAACCTAGAGCCCATAATAAGGGGCCCTAGGGTGACCAGCCAAGAGGTGGGGAGAGGGGAGAGGGGAGTGATTCTAATTTTAAATATACTTATATATTTAGTTAGGCAATCAAAAGAATAGACAAGATATCTCTTATTATTCTTGTCTCTCATATTCTTTCCAAAAAGTCACAAAAACTCCATTAAAATAGAAGAAGAATTTCTTCCTTCCAACTAGCATTGATGGAGTGTTGATCCGGGTTGGTGGACCAAATAGAGGAATCACAGTTGCGGTTCTTTCTCCGGGTTACGACAAGCTTCGTGGAATTCACACAACAAAGGTTAATTCTAAACTATTATGTGATCCTTGATTGTATATGCATGTGATGCTGTTTTAAGTGCTTATGAATTAGATTTATGAAATTTCGCGTATAGTACTTAGAATCCTACAATGGTATATGATTTTAGCCTTTTGCATATAGAATTTCGGTCATAAAGTTTAATTTTGTATGGCTAATTTTAATTGGAATTAAGGGGAGGAATTGAAATCATGGATTATTTTGTTTAATTGGATTAATTAAATGGAGATTTAATTTGCTTATTTTTTTAACCAAGGGCCGAAAATTTTAACAAATTCAACCTAAGTTATTTTTCTGAAAATTAATTAAGGTGGTCCAATTTTTTTAAATTTAAAAACATGATTTTCGAAATCTTTGTATTTTTATATCTCACCTTTTTCTAAAATTTGGAGATTTTATTCATATTATTAATCTAATTTTCATGTTTAAAAATGTTTATGTATGGAAATTAATTCATGTAAAAGAAAGTTATATGTGAATAAGAGATTAAATTTATGTGAATTATAATAAAATTACATAAAATAGAGATTTTATAAAAATTTCGAAAATTAAGATCATGTAATTAATCTGAATTTTTCATATTTAAATTGTTTATTTATGACAAATTAATTCATATAAAAGGAGTTTTATATGATTTTAGGTTAATTGACATGAATAGTCCTAAAATTAATTAAAATCAAAATCTTAATTAATTTTTAGAATTAGGCATAAAGGAGTTTATGTTTAATTTATTTTTGATCACTAAATTATTTTGCAAAAGGTTATAATTTAATTTCATTGCACAAAGAAATAAGGGAAGGGGAGCAGCCACGACTGGGTGGCGCCACCACCTGCTGGTGGGTCATGGTGGTTGCTCTATGGTCAGGTCGGCACACTTTGGCTGCCGTTACAACAGACTTGCTGCTGCAGGTAGTTACGGCAGCAATGGCGTGGCTTGCTAGCCACGTTTTGTTGCTCCCAGCAGCAATTTAATAAAAAAAATTCTCAAAAAATTATTAAAACAGATTTTTAGAATATTAAGCAGATTTTCAGTTAAATATTTCCATAATTTTGTTCTTTAATCTAATTAAAATTAGTAGGCTAGATTTCATAGGATAGAATTTTTAGGTGGTTAGCAATTACTTAAATTCTTTATCCTCTTGCTTTAATTAAGAATATTTGATATTTTAATTGTTGACAAGTATAATATGTGATATTATTATGTGGCTTTTATATTTTTATTTAATTGATATGTATGACTAGTATGACCCAAATTAAGTTAGAAAATACAATCTGCGTATCGTGATGTATTCTTGTATTTTTAAATACGATATGCGTATCGTTAAGTATTTTTGTAATTTATTAAATTTAGAGATTATTTAAATTATTTTGATACTTATGTAATCCTAGAACGAGCCCATCAAGAAAAGACCCGTGCCTAAGGTGGACGGAGATCCATGAAGAGTCCAAGAAGGAGCCAATGATGCTTAGTTCTTAGGATTAGGGGCCATACTAGATCATTTTAAATTTTGCATTTTATTATTCTTTAAAATGCTTATAAGTTTATTGTATGTTGTTTATTGACGCACTAGAGTTCATAATTCATAACAACATAATAAACTTAGGTCTCGTAAATATTAAGGTTTGCTTTTCCATACATAAATAAAAGTACTTATCAAACCCTTAATTAATAGTAATAGGTCATGCCTCCACAGGGTGTTATCATTAATTTTGGGATATAAGGTAAAATTGCGAATTTTACAACTTAGTTTGGTTGTCCTTAACAAAATTATCAAAAGCGTTTTGAATTTTGAAGCAAGAGATAGTTAAGCATGCGATATTTATCCATCTAAACAAGAGTTATAAATTGTTATAATTAGTAAACGAGTTTACTTACCTTGATAATGTAATGCTAAGATAAGGCTTCAATATGCTTAGTATTGCATGTTGATTGGATTTGTAAATCACTTATTCATAGGGGACTTTAATTTGAGTAGGTATCTAGTCAACCTAGAAACCTTTTACATGTTTTAGGTTGCTTTATAAACATAAAATTGAACTTTGCTTCTTTTTTTTTCTGTCTTTAGATACCATGTCTAATAACAACAACAACAACTACTACTCCGTTTTCAACATTCGTCCTTTTCTCGAAAAGGACAAACTAAATGGTAAAAATTTCCTTGATTGGAAAAGGACCTTAAGACTCGTTCTAAGGCTTGAGGGTCGAGAGGACGTGTTAGATACCACTTCCTGTTGTCACTGATGAGTCAACTTAGGCAGACAAACGTCGTGCTAAATAGGCTAATGATAACTCTATACCAATCACTTGCTTGATGATAGCAACCATGTAGCCAAACCTCCGAAAGAGGTTTGAAACCAAGGATGCCTATACGATCATGCAAGAGCTACGGGCCATGTTTAAAACTCAGGCACAAGTTCAGCGGTATGAGACTAATTGGGAGATACTTGAATGTCACATGAAGTCGGGTCAAGCTGTTGGCCCCCATGTTTTCGCAATGATGGGTCTTTTCGAAAACATGGAACGACTTGGATTTCCTTATAGGGTTGAGTTGGCTACTGATATCATTATCCACTCATTCCTTGACAGTTTCAATCAGTTCAGAATGACCTACAATATGAATGAGTCTAAAAAGACTTTGCAAGAGCTGCTTGGATTGTTCGTCAATGCTGAGAGGAACATCCCTAAGATTGAACCAAAGAAAGAGGTATTGATGGTTCAACTGGGAAAGGGTTTCAAGAAGAAATGGGCAGGAAAGAATGAAGGCAAAGGCAAGTTGCCCTGTTGCGAAAAACCTAAGCCAACCGCCAAGCAAAGGTCGCTGCGGAAAGCAAGTGCTTCCACTGTCACAAGATGGACATTGGAAGAGGAACTTCCCGGTATACTTGGAGGAAAAGAAGTCTGGGCCGGGCTTCCACTTCAGGTATATATGTTATATAAATCAATTTTACTTCTACTTCTTTATGGGGGTATTTGATACCGATTGTGGTTCTCACATAGTTATTGATGCGCAGGGACTGAAAAGAAGTAGGAAGCTGGCAAAAGGAAAAGGTAGAGCTACACGTTGGAAATGGAGCACGAGTTGTTGCACTTGCCATAGAGAGCTATAGTCTACATTTGCCATCTGGGCTTTTTTAGAATTAAATAATTGTTATTTGTTCCTACAATAACTAAGAACATAATTTCTTTTCAGTTTTGGATTCTGAAGGTTTTTTTTAAAAAAACAAATGTTGTTCCATTTCTTACAATAATATGTTCTATGCCAAGCAATTTAATTGATAAATGGTTTATATGTGCTTGATAAATCATTACAAGTCTATAACATAGATAGCAAGAAAAGAAATCAAATGATTCTAACCTAACCTATATTTGGCATTGCCGAATGGGTCATATAAACCAAAAGCGCATTCACAAGTTACAAAAGGACGGTATAATTCCATCATTTGATTTCGAATCATTTGATGTATGTGAATCATGCTTAATGGGTAAGATGACAAAATCACCATTTACTGGAAAAGGTGAAAGGGCCAGCGATCTTTTAGGACTCATACATACAGATGTATGTGGTCCTATGAGCACAAAGGCAAGGGGAGGGTTTAATTACTTCATCACCTTCACTGATGATTTGAGTAGATATGGCATATTACTTAATGAAACATAAGTCGGAATCTTTTGATAGATTCAAAGAGTTCCAAAAGAAGTACAGAATCAACTTGGTAAGACAATAAAAGCACTACGATCCGATCGTGGTGGTGAATATTTGAGCCAAGAGTTTGTATGATCATCTAAAGGATTGTGGAATTCTTTCACAATTAACTCCACCAGGAACACCACAGTTAAATGGTGTATCTGAAAGGAGGAATCGAACATTACTAGATATGGTTCGATCTATGATGAGTCTTGCTGATCTACCGATTTCTTTTTGGGGATACGCTCTCGAAACTGCTGCACACACACTAAATAGGAGCCCGTCAAAGGCTGTAGAAAAGACTCCATATGAGTTATGGAATGGAAAACCTCCAAACTTGTCTTTTCTAAAAATCTGGGGATGCGAGGTCTATGTAAAGCGGTTACTATCAGACAAACTCGCACCCAAGTCAGATAAATGTCTCTTTGTGGGATATCCAAAAGAGACAAGGGGTTATTACTTCTATAACCGTCAAGAGAACAAAGTGTTTGTTGCTCGTGATGGTGTCTTTCTTGAAAAGGAATTTGTTTCTAGAAAGACAAGTGGGAGTAAAATAACACTCGAAGAAATTCGAGATGAGCAACAACTGGACGTGGCTCACACCATGTCAGAGACGGCCCAACAAGACGAAAGTCATGTTGAGGAGATAACGTATTCAACGCTGAACCTCCTACCGTCCCATTCGAAGTTGAATCAAGCGAAAATCTTCAAATGTTGAAGAGAACGTTTCTCTTGATGCTCAGACCCCGCGTAGGTCTAGTAGACCAAGGATTCCAAACAAGAAGTTGATTGATTTCCTATTAACTGGAAATTCTGAAATTATGATTTTGGAAAATTCAGAACCTACTACCTACAAACAAGCTTTGACGAGCCCAGACTCTGAGAAATGGCTTGAGGCCATGAAATCCGAGTTAGACTCCATGTCTGAGAATAAAGTTTGGACACTAGTTGACTTGCCTGTGGGGTTAACCCTATTGGATGCAAGTGGGTGTTCAAATTGAAAACAGACAAAGATGGAAATGTCTATGTCTACAAAGCAAGACTGGTTGCAAAAGGATTCAGACAAGTTCATGGTATAGACTATGATGAGACCTTTTCTCCAGTAGCAATGCTTAAATCAATTCGGATACTTTTAGCGATTGCTGCATTTTTCGATTACGAAATTTGGCAGATGGATGTCAAAACCGCATTCTTGAATGGGTTCTTGAATGAGGATGTGTACATGACACAACCTGAAGGTTTTGAAGATCCAGAAAATCCTAAAAGGGTTTGCAAGCTTCAGAGATCCATTTATGGATTGAAGCAGCATCTCGGAGCTGGAATATCCGGTTTGATGAGGCAATCAAACAAATTGGTTTCATCAAAAGCGAAGAAGAGTCTTGTGTTTACAAGAAGTTAGTGGGAGCAGCTTAGTCTTCTTGGTTCTATATGTAGATGACATACAATCATGGGAAACGACATACCAATGCTTGATCAGTCAAGGAATGGTTAAAAGTTGTTTCTTTATGAAGGACCTTGGAGAAGCTGAGTACATACTGGGAATTAAATCCATAGAGATAGGTCTCGAAGGATGATTGGGCTAAGTCAAGAAACTTATATTGATAAGGTTCTTACAAGGTTCAACATGGAAAACTCGAAGAGAGGTTTCGTTCCCATGTCACATGGCATATCGCTTAGCAAGAGTCAGTGCCCGACTGAGCCTGATGAGTTAAAGCGAATGAGTAGCATTCCTTATGCTTCGGCTATAGGGTCTATTATGTATGCCATGATAAGTACTCGACCTGATGTTGCATATGCCTTGAGCATGTGTAGCAGGTTCCAAGCAAATCCAGGAGAAGCACACTGGACTGCAGCTAAGAGCATCCTTAAGTACTTAAGGAGGACTAAAGGCATGTTCTTAGTATATGGGGGACAAAGTGAGTTGGTTGTTGAAGGTTACACGGATGCAAGCTTCCAAACCGACAAGATGATACCGCTCTCAGTCAGGGTATGTCTTTCGTCTGAATGGAGGAGAGTGAGCTGGAAGAGCTCAAAGCAAAGCACTGTAGCAGACTCTACGACAGAATCAGAATATTTAGCAGCAGTTGAAGTAGCTAAGGAAGCAGTTTGGATAAAGAAGTTCTTGATATAGCTGGATATTGTACCTAGTGTTCTGGAAGGAATTGAGTTATTTTGTGACAACCATGGTGCTATTGCGCAAGCAAAAGAACCAAGATCACATAACAAGTCCAAACATGTGATGAGGAAATTTCACCTTATTCAAGAAATAGTTGATAGGAAGGATGTCAAAATCTGCAAAGTTCATACAGATGAGAAGGTGGTTGATCCGCTAACTAAACGACTACCTCAACCCAAGCATGAGTGTCATGCTAGGGCTATAGGCTTGAAGGAATTGTTTGAGTGGCTTTAGATTGTACTAGGTTTCAAGAAACTTGTTACAATGTAAAGACATGATTTTGCTATTTATGTTTATGAGAATAAATTTTATCTTATTTGATTATTGGTTTGGTACGGTATCAAATAAAATGTCCAAACTATATCTTGAATTTTATGGTTTTGTCAAATATGTGATTTGATGAATGAAACACCATAAGTGAACATAATTCATAGAATATTAAAGTTCCTAATCTAAATTATTAAACTGGACATAAATGACTTGTTAAAAGGATTAGCATATAAGATCGATTGATAGCGCCGTTTCATGGGCTATGGGAACACGAAGATGTTAAATCAAATTGTATGGATGTGTATAGTTGATACATAATCGAATAAGACCTACTTAGAAGTTTTATAACTTCGAAATTATATTAGTAGATTCCTAAGACATGAGTGGAACATTACTTAGCCCAATGATTGGTATGACTTTGATACTGTCAAACGTCATGCCGTAAAAGGGGATTATAAAGACAGCATTCGGGTTGTGCTAAAAGTTGATTGGGAGTATTAGTTGCCACAAGATTGAAAAGGTCCTCCTATATGAGATAGGATGGGTGTCTTGGCCCCTTGAAGAGCGAAAATTGAAAAATGCATGGTCGTGCTCAAATGGATCATTTGATGATCATTTGTTTGTCAATTCGAACTCGAATTTCAAGGATTAATTTGAACACTACTAGTATGGATGGTATAGAAATATAATCTTACTATCAAATTAAGGCACTAAGAGACTAAAGAAATTAAAACATTGCACACTCGTCTCGGACAAGTGGGAGATTGAAGGATTTATATCCTCGACTTAAATGCAATTACTAATTATATTATGGATCGTGTTATGGAGATAATAAATTCATTCTATTGGGTCGTCTATACGTCTTGCTAGAGAATGCTATAGAACTTCGGGTTAGGAAATTATAAATTTGAAGCCCAATATAATAGATCATATTAGGTCACACATAAAACCTTGGATCACCAAAAGAAACCCAAAGCCCATAAGGGCCCTAGGTTGGCCGGCCAAGAGGAGGGGAGAGGGGAATGATTCTAACCTAAATATACTTATATATTTAGTCAGGCAATCAAAAGAATAGATAAGATATCTCTTATTATTCTTGTCTCTCATATTCTTTCCAAAAAGTCACAAAAACTCCATTAAAGTAGAAGAAGAATTTATTCCTTCCAATTAGCATTGGTGGAGTGTTGATCCGGGTTGGTGGACCAAGTAGAGGAATCACAGTAGCGGTTCTTTCTACGAGTTACAACAAGTTTCGTGGAATTCCTGCTACAAAGGTTAATTCTAAACTATTATGTAATCCTGTTTTAAGTGCTTATGAATTAGATTCATGAAATTCCGCTGATAGTACTTAAAATCTTACACATTATTTACCCTTGTGGCTCTTTGTATCCCGAGAAAAGTTTAGGAGGGAAACTGTAAAAGTAGAGTTACACGTCATATCATCTTTGTGCTCCTTAAGTCAGTAGAGGTCTACTAGCCATTTCGATTAGGAAAGGGTTGTTGAGGTAGGCTTGTTCATTTGCTTGTTGCCAAAAAAAAAAAAAATTATGTGCCCCCACTTGTTTACTCTAATCCTCTCGTGCATCATGCACACACAGCACAGCTACATATGCCACTAGTGCTACTTAAAACAGAGAATGATCCATCACAAATTCACAATATAGAGAAACACAACCAATAATCTTATTCCCACCACAAAGAAATAAAAAAAGAATGGATATTCAACTAGTTTATGTATTCAAGTTGGCGCAAAGTAATCCGGTAGCCGTTACAGTTGTGTTGTTCTTAGCACTCATGTTATTACTAGGCATTATTTCAACACTACGGCCAAGACCTTACCCACCAGGCCCAACGGGCCTACCAATTATAGGCAACATGATGATGATGGATCAACTAAACCACCGTGGGCTAGCCAAGTTGGCCCGACGTTACGGCGGGTTGTTCCACCTCAAGATGGGCTTCGTCCACATCATGGTGGTCTCCAGCCCGAAGGAGGCCCAACTAGTTCTCCAAGCCCATGATAACATCTTCTCCAACCAGCCTGCCACCATCGCCATCAATTACCTCACCTACAACCGGGCCGACATGGTCTTCGCGCACTACGGTCCGTTTTGGCGCAAGATACGCAAGCTTTGTGTCATACGTCTGTTTAGTCGCAAACGGGCCAAGTCGTGGCTGTCGGTCCACTATGAGGTGGACGACATGGTCCAGGACCTATTGGGCCGGGCTGGTTCTCCCATCAACATCGGGGAGCTTATGTTTAAACTTACTAAGAACGTTACATACCGGGCCGCCTTCGGGCCCAAATTCTCCAAGGGTGTGGATGAGTTATTTGCTATCCTTCAAGAATATTCTAAGCTTTTTGGGGCATTTAATATTGCAGATTTTATCCCTTTTCTCACTTGGGTCGACCCGAGTGGTCTTAACGACCGGCTTGTTATGGTTCGGAGCGCATTGGACCGTTTCATTGATCCGATTATTGATGATCATATGAACAAGAAGTATGATATTCATGGACATGTAGAAGAAGAAGAAGAAGAAGAAGATATGGTGGATGATTTGTTAAAGTTTTACAGTGATGAAACCAAGATTAATGAGTCGGAAGACATGCAAAATTCTATCAAGCTTACTAGAGATAACATCAAAGCTATCATCATGGTAATTGATCTGTTCTCTTAATTTTTTCGGTTTTTTCACCATGTACTCCTAAGGTTTTTAATATTCACAAGGTACCCTTGCGTTTTCCAAGATTCACTAGGTATCCCTAAGGTTTGGTAAAAGTTCCTAAACTGCCCTTGTCGTTAACGTCAACTTCGTTAGGTTTCTTTCCAAATCATTCATATTAACCCAAATTAACTGTAATTAATCCTAATTAACCCTAAAATCCTAACTAACCCTAACCCAACCCCACCAACCCTCCATCTCCCCCTCCGTCGCGCAGCCCCCTCCCTCTCCCAGCCCTAGAGCCGATTTCCCCTCCCCTGACCCCACCTCACCCTAACCACCCAAACCCCACCACCTGACCCCACCTCACCCTAACCACTCAAACCCCACCACCCGACCCACCTCACCCTAACCACCCAAACCCCACCACCCTTAGCCCTCCCACTACCTCTGCCCTTCCCAACTCCAGCCCCTCCCCAACCCCGCCCCCGTCGCGCAGCGATTCCCCCCAACCCCCACCCCGTCGCGCAATGATTCCCCAAGTGCGAAATTCGACGAGGTGTGAGGGATCATTGCACGACGGGGTGGGGTTGGGGGAATCACTGCGCGACGGGGTGGGGTTGGGCAGGGGCTGCGGTGGGTAGGGGATGGGGTGGTTGGAGGGGGGATGGTGAGAGAGTTAAGGGTGGAGGGTTAAGGGTTAGGGTTAGGGTAGGGCTAGAATAAGTTAAGGTTAATTAACAGAAAGTTGATGGTAGGGTTATATTTAACAGAAAGTTGACGGTAGGGTCACGTCAGGTAGTTTTCCAAATCACAAGGGCTCCAGGTAAATTGTTAAAAACGCGAGGGTACCAGGTGAATATTGTGAAACCTCAAGGATATCCGGTGAAAAAACCGTAATTTTTTTCATTATAAGTTATAACTTATTCCTTTACAACTTTATTTTCGTTTAGACGTTTACTTCCTAATTTTTTGAAAAGAAAACTACTAACATGTATGTATGACATCAATAATAGATTGGGAGTATAGATGGAAGCAACACTAACTAAAGTATAGGTGGATAGAGTGTACAAATTATTTAGGTGGTAAAGGACAACACCAACTTTAATTAATATAATTTAATAACACAAAATGATGTTTGTTATAATTTTATAAATTTTGCGAGTTCTGCACCTATCCAACGACTTATACAACTCTTCCTTTTACTTCCCACTACCCACCTAGCTATGGCTTAGAATTCACCATCAAATTATTAGAAAGATTCAGCATAACTCAGCAAAACTTGTGGCTATAAATTATTATGTATGTATCCAAAATTATAGCTGATGTTGCCCTCTACACCTGATATTAATTGAAAATTTTCCTTGCACTGAAACAATAGTTGGTGTCATATGAAAACAATAACTTAATATAAGTGGAGCTTACTCAATGTAAGTATTTGCCTTACTACAAACAGGATGTGATGATTGGTGGGAGTGAGACTGTTACATGGGCAGTAGAATGGGTAATGACAGAGTTATTGCAAAATCCTCAAGACATGAAACGGGTTCAACAAGAATTTGTCGATATTGTTGGCTTGACTAGACGGGTTAATGAAATGGATCTTGACAAACTTCCATTCTTACGATGTTGCATGAAAGAAACCCTACGCATGCACCCACCAATCCCCCTCTTACTCCATGAGACTAATGAGGATGCTATTATTGGAGGCTACTATATTCCTAAACAATCACAAGTCATGATAAATACATGGGCAATTGGTCGAGACGCAAACTCGTGGCCTGATGCAGATACATTTAAACCTGAAAGGTTCCTTGAGGAGGGCATACCTGATTTTAAGGGGTGTCATTTTGAATTTATACCATTTGGATCAGGTAGGAGGTCTTGTCCAGGTATGATGCTTGGGCTACACATGCTTGAGATTTGCATGGCAAACTTGCTCCATTGTTTCACGTGGGAGCTGCCAGATGAGATGAAGCCGAGTGAAGTTAGTATAGATGAAAACCGTGCCAAAATACAAAGTTGAAGCCCTAAGATGAAGCTTCATATTCGACTTCATTATTGGACCCCATGAATTCGAACTTGATAGCATACTCCATCTTGTCTACGATCGAGGGCTTAATTACCAGTCTAGTTCCACACCCTAATTCGGTAGAGGAACCGTCCACCTGCAATTCCCACTCCTCTTTTTCGCCGACCGGGGTCGGGTGGTGCATTCAGTAATGAAATCCGCTAAGGCTTGGGCCTTTATTGCTCTCCTGGCTTCATATTCCAGACCAAAATCAGCAAGTTGGTCAGCCCAGTCAGTCAACTAACTGGAGTGGTTTCTGCTTTCTATCACCTTTCTGAGTGGTTGTTCGGTCAGGACCTCGATCTGGTGAGCTTAGAAGTAAGGTTTGAGCTTCCGACTAGCCATGACGAGGGCAAATACTATCTTCTCCACTTCGGTGTATTTGGCTTCACCTCCTCTGAAGGCATGGTTGATGAAGTAGACCGAATGTTGTGCTCCATCCCTCTCAACCACTAATACCGCGCTGAGCGCATACTCCGAGACGGCCAGATAGATGAACAATGCTTCCCCCGACAAGGGGTATACGAGTTTTGGGAGGGTTTAGATGTGTTTTTTGAGGGAGGCGAAGGCCTGCTCAGCTTCGTCGTCCCAAGAGAACTCTTTTCTTTTTAGAGCTTTGAAGAAGGATAAGCTCTTATCAGCCGACCGGGAGAGGAAGCGTCCGAGTGCAGCTAGACAGCCTGTAACAGCCCAAACCTCCACTAATCTTAATCAACATCGTTTAATCACAACGGAAGCGTTATCAAACTAAGATTTGGACTATTACCATGACATTCTCAAATTATAAGGAAGAGAATATCGAATTACCTCAAAAACATACTTTATACATTACTTAATGCATACAAAGCTGTCCTCATAAGAGCTCTTAGGTTACATACACCAAAAACTGACTAAAGTTCAGTAGTCTATCACTTGCTTAACTATGTAAACATATGTATATAGATGTCATTACTTAATTTACATTATTGAAAGTCTATTACAAAAGTAAACACCTTCATCACATATCCTCGTACCAACCTGCATCAAAATCAAACTCTGCCACCCACCGAGTGACAGGCCACAGAAATGACAAAACAATCAGCAAAGCTGAGTACACACTGTATAATAGAAAATACAAGTTTAGGTGTTTTTTGAAAACTAACACATAGTTATAATAACAGATAATCACCCTTAACTTAGTTACTATGGTTTCACAAAATCAATCGTTTGGCATGAACGCGAGTGGAGAGGGGTACCACGCAGTACCAGCTGTCTCCAAACTAGTGAGGGTCGTCACCCAGCCTTTTATTGTTATGCTTGCAAGACTTACCCGGACATGTCCTATAACGCCAGGAATTAGCCCCTCCTGGAAGGCAACAGCTAGGGACTCTACCCGCCCTAACTCGGGGTGCCTATTCATGCCTCACTTTCATATTTATAAAATAAGATATTTAATGGTTTATACTTTAAACCTCAATACTCAAAATCCTTATCAACTCATCCTTAATACTCAGAACTCTTATCAACTCCTTTCAATTACCCTTACTTTGATAGTTGAGAAGATTTAGGGTTTTCATACTTAAAACTAGTTTTTAACATAATAACTTTGATAGAACTTAACCAATTATGTCTTAGGGACTTAAATAATACTCCAACATCTATTTCATCAAGAGATTACCAATTATCAATTACTATATAAGTTCATGTACTAAGCACATCCCATTTAGAAGCATAATCGTAATGACTTAGTGTATAAGTGTTGTTTAAGTCAATTGAAACATCTCTAAGAACCTTAGCATGTTATACTTATGTAATATACTCAATATACACATAATAATACACATATCATACATAAATTCATTTCATAAACATGCTTTACACAAGAAAGAAACAATCACTTAACTATAAGAGTGGAAAATCTCTAGGTTAAACCAAACTAAGTGTGTACCTTAGCTAAGGATGCTTAAAGCTCACGAAATTCCTTAATTCACTTGGTTAACTACTCCTACAGCTTCCCCTGAATGTATAAAATGCTAAAGATTAGTTTCAACAAGCTTATAGATATGAAAAACTAAGCTTAAATACAAGAGATGTAAACTGTTGAACTTACAGCAACTTATGTGATCTTTGAACAAGGTTTTCTATATGATTTTATGGTCTAAAGGTTGGAACCAAAGTTGTACAACTCTGTATGGATGTTTAGAAGAGTTCTATGTAGAGAAAAGTGGGTGTCAAAGAGGAGAAAATATGAGAAAGGAGACGAAAACCCAGAACAGCCTTTTATAGCCTGTTCTGGCGGTACCCAAGGAGGAGGGAAAAGTGATCTGGGCAACGTCGGTTTCTTGGAGTTTCTGGGTGATTCTTGCTTGAGGTGTTAGCCTTTGGTGTTGGCTATCATGCATTCAAAGGGCTTTGAGAGATCGACACTTAGTAGCTGCTAAGCAGCTTTCTTTGAGGATAGGTCTGAGCTGTAATTTCAGCTGGCCAGGTTTTACTATGTAAGCAATTTACCTTATTAAGCCACGTAATTCTTGGGCTTAAATGACCATTTTAACCTTAAGACATCTTAAGCATGTCATATATCAAGTTTGGTTAGGTTCTGAGCTCGGATTCAATCCCGAAAGGCTCTTTAACTGGAAGGTCATCGTTACCCGATAAAACAATCTCTATACGATTTTCACAATCTTAATGTTTAAGGCTCTCAAGGACTTTTCAACTTATCTATTGGTTTCCAAAGTCTTCTTATCCAATAAGAATGGTAGATCTTACCTACTTTTGCCCTCGTATGGTGTTGGAGAGTATTCTAATCTACTTTAAGCACTACAACCAAATGAAACTTAGCATAACTGATAGTTTCAAGTAACTATCTTCCACCTAGAACCTTAAAATCCTATAACTCTATATGAAGTAGTCAATTAACTTACGTAAAACATATAAGTTAACTAATTAAACATAATATCATAGGAAATACACAGTTAGACTGCTCTGTAGTTACTTTAATACGATCTCATGCTTTAGCACATAATGGTTTTGAGTTAGGGCTTCTTAGGGCTATTACACAGCCGGTTAGGCGCTGCAATTCTCGTACGTTCCGGGGGGGACTTCATTTCCATTACTGCCTTGATCTTGTCCGAATTGGCCTCAATTCCTCTTTCATCCACCAAAAAATCGAGACACTTTCCTCCCTTGACCTCGATGATGCACTTTTTCGAATTAAGCATAATGCGGAATGGCCACAATGTGCTCAAGGTCTCCCTTAGGTCCGATCGGTGATCCGACCGGGCCTTGCTTTTGACTATCATATCATCGACGTACACCTCGATTTTTCTAACCCAGCTGATCGCTGAAGATCTTGTTGATCGTTCGTTGATAGGTAGCCCCCGCATTTTTCAAGCCGAATGGCATCATCTTGTAACAGTAAACCCCTTGAGGGGTGATGAAGGCAGTGTGGATTCTATCCTGTTCGGTCATTGGTATTTGATGATAGTCGGCATTTGCGTCCATGAAGCTCAGGAGGGTGTGGCCAGCCGTGGAGTCGACCAGCCTATCTATCTTAGGCGAGGGTGGTTTTCTTTCAAAAAGGCCTTGTTCAAGTCCATAAAATCCACGCACATCCACCACGCTCCGCTTGATTTTTTGACCAATACAACATTGGCCAACCATTCTAAATACTGGCATTCTTCTATGAAGCCTGCCTCGAGCAATTTCTTGACTTCAGCTGCCACGGCCGCATTCCTTTCAAGACCCTGGTGCCTCAACTTTTGCTTGACCGGCTTGAATCCCTCTTTAATGTTCAACTCGTGGCACATGACTTTGGGGTCGAGTTTGGGAATCTCCGCGGCCTCATAAGCGAATATGTCCTGGTATCTAGTGAGTACTTGGACAATTTCTACTTTTGTCATACGATCCATGGCTTTGCCCACCCTTATTGTCCGACTGGACTCATCGCCGATCACCATTTCTTCATCCTCCTCAGCCGGCTGAGGGTGTTCATATGACTTGGGGTTCTCTGCAATGTAGACCCCGAGGCCTCTTGAAGGTCGATCTTCTCTATGACCGCCTGAAGGCCCGTCTTCTTCTCGTTTTCTCTTTTTCGAGTCCTCTTGGACCTCGATTGTATTCTTCAGGCTATTGACATAGCATTCTCTCACTACTTGCTGATCCCCCTGGATCTTCCCCCACCTTACCCTCATCCGTTTTGAATTGCATGAAGAGCTGGTAAGTGGAGATAGCAGCCTTGGCATTTTTCAGAGTGGGCCTCCCCATGATTAAGTTGTAGGGAAAGGAGATGTTCACCACCAAGAAGTCCATCGGTAGGCTTCTACCTTTGCATTTCTCACCCCTCCGGTTGGGTAGCTTTATTGATCCGATCGGGTGTATTGAGTTTCCTCCGAAGCCTATGAGTGGCTGATCAAGTCAGGTGACATCCTTGTCACTATATTTCAGCTTCCTGAGGCACTCCAGTGTTATGATGTCAGCTGATGACCCACTGTCCACCAGAACTCTCTTGACCCTAGTGTTAGCCATTTTGAGTTCGATGACCAGGGGATCGTCATGTGGTGTACTCAATGTTCGACTGGAGGCACCAAAATTCATTATGTGGCAGTCAGGTCGCGGTTGTTGGACGTCAAGTGCTTGAAGCCTTACAGATGGGACTTGCGAGCTCGGCCGGTTAGGCCTCTCGAGGCAAAGCCACCCGCTATGACACCGATGAAGCCTTCAGTGTCTCCACTGTTCGACTAACCTTGCCTCTGCTTGCCCTTTTCCTCACTAGTATGTTTGAGGTAGCGGTTCAGCTTGCCTTGATCCGCTAAGTTATCTAGAGACTTTTTGAGCTCCCTGCAGTCCTTGGTCGTGTGCTCACATTCCTTGTGGTATTCGCACCACTAGCTTTTGTCTCGCCGAGCGGAGGATGTCCTGATGGGAGGTTGGGGGAGCATGGACTTAACCTTTATGTCCAAATAGATTTCCCTTCGGTTCTTGCTGAATCGGGGGTCGTGGCCGTGATTACTGAATCGATCCGACCGACCCCCTGTCGTTTGTTGTTTCGGTTGATCCTTGTGGTTACCCTCTTCTTTTCTCTTTTTACTCCCGTCGTCTGAGTGGCGACATATGTTGATCTCCTAGATGAACCTTTGGGTCTTCGTCATGGCTTCCGAGAAAGTTTTTACTTCACTTTCTGCCAAGGACCATCTAAGCTGACCGGGTTGAAGTCTGGACATCAGAGCGGCAAAGGCTACCGCGTCTTATAGGTCCGACACCTTCAGTGATTCCTCATTGAATCTCTTGATGTAGTCGGCCATACTCTCGTTCTTTTCTTGTCTGACCCCCATGAGTGGAGACTTGTCTTCTTCTATCTCTTTCTTGCCACGAACTGATGAATGAACAAGTCCTCTAGCACTGAGAAACCAGTAATGATTCCAGCGGGAATCTCTTGGAACCAGTTCAGGGCGAGGCCCTTGAGCGTGTTGGGGAAGAAGCGGCACCATGTGGCCTCGCAGCTGGGCTTCATGCTCATTTGAGCCTTATAAGTGGCCATGTGATCATGCGGGTCGGTTAGGCCCGTGAATTGCATAATGAGGGGGGTCTTGATTTTTTCGGGGTTAGGGGTTTCTAGGATCTCCTGGCTGAACGGGACCATGAATTTAAGGCGCCGTTGTTCAACCGAGGGGGTCTAGATTGAGCTGAGTCGCCATGTCCCTCCCGCTGGGTGGCTTTTTTGTTCAGGATATGCCAACCGTCGTACCCTTGGCTGAGGCACTTCTAGTTAAGAAAGTATTGGGTGTCTTCTGGTTTGCGCTTGGGATCTCCTCTTGGCGACTGGGAGACGTGAGTTTCCTCTCCCCGACGAGCCGACCTCCTTTTAGAGGGGTGGCACTCTTCTTTGTCTGACCGTTTCCTGTCGTGCTGACCAAGATCCTTGGCTCGGATTGTTGCCGGGTAGGCTGATCACGAGGTGAGTGAGGGTTATGCTCTTCTCTTTGGGAGCGCACTAGAGTGTGCTCTCTTGGCTCGGGGGATTATGGAGATTAGGCTGAGCCTATCCTTGTTGTAAGGCAGTCAGCATGTCCAGATGCTTCATTGTAGAGTCTCTTGAAGTTGGGCTGTTATAAGCACTATATCCGTTGCAAAAGAGCTTGAGGGTCAGAACGCTGTATCTGCTGGGATGGAGACTGGTGATTCTCATATTCCTGGTCAGGGTCGATAGTTTGGACTATGAGAGACCTACAGGCAGGGGAGGGTGCCCACTCGGACCTCCTAGGATAAGATGAGGGTTCCCGCTTAGACCTCTAGGCATGTGCCGAGGATTTTATGTTACGGGTGCTCTTAGTTGGGGCCATTGCTGAGTAACAAGGAAAAGGGTTGTTGCTAAGTAGAAAATGAGGTGACTCTTGTTGAGTGGTGGCAAAGCAACTTCTTGTACCTTCCCCACAAACGGCACCAAACTGTTTCTATTTAGAAAATATGGATAGAAATTAATGCTGAGAAGGCATAATGTTCCAGGACGTCGTTCTAAGCTAGGAATCTGTTCACTGGAATCCTGCAAAATACGTTAGACTCCCGGGGGTGGTTCCGGGATCGCTTCTCTGACGCTCAAGTCAGTTGATG
Source organism: Beta vulgaris subsp. vulgaris (assembly GCF_026745355.1). Classification (NCBI taxonomy): domain Eukaryota; kingdom Viridiplantae; phylum Streptophyta; class Magnoliopsida; order Caryophyllales; family Amaranthaceae; genus Beta; species Beta vulgaris. The sequence continues at coordinate 18,566,233 of NC_079204.1, read as the reverse complement.
ATCGAGGTAGAGAGATAATCTAGAGTGAGAAGTTCTAGTTAGTTAGGTGAGAATTCAATATTGATGAAGTTGGGGGTATTTATAATAGTAGGAATCCCTAAACATGGACATTTTTGATGGGATGGGCTTTTTTGGGATCATTGGCCATCCTCTCCTTTCATCGTTTTGTCCCTCTTGGCCCCTTTAGTGGATCCCCAAACCTTTAGCTAGGTCAACTAGGGGTGGGACCCACTAGGGCCACATGGCAGGATGCCTTTTGCTAGGTCCCTCTTGGGCTTAAGGGTAAGTGGGCCCAAATAGGCTCTATGAAGAATAATAAACTAGTTGCTAGTTTCTGTTATTGTAATAAGAATAAGTCACTTCTTGTAACTAACTTCCTTCAACTTTCTCGACTTGTAACAAACTATAAATAGCTCTCCGAGCTCCTGTTTCTTCCTTAATGAAAACACCTTTGATTACAGAATTTCTGTCTCCATTTTATTATCTCTAAAACTCATGTAAGATTTCTCTGAGGCTCACGGTACCAGAGCATAATCGATCAAGGTATGTTCAAATTTTCCCAAATCGTTGAGATTATAATCAATTGTTTTATTCTTCTTCCGCAAATATGGTGAAACTTAACCAAAATTTTGGAAATTCTGGCAATCAAAATGGAGATCAATAAAACCTTAATAATATTAACAATGTAAGTATAGCTTACAACGATCCTCACTACATTACTTCTTCAAATCAAATTGTTAACAAACTTGTTGCTGTAAATCTCAATGAAAGTAATTTCATCAGTTGGAAAGAAATTTTAAGAGATCTTTGATTGCAAAAAACAAGCTAGGTTTTCTTGATGGAACTCTTGTCAAACCTGTTGAACCTGATAAGGATTATAATCGATGGATTAGATGTAAATTACTTGATAATCTGCTGGTTAGTCAATTCTATGAATGAAGAAATAGGTGAGAATTTCACTTTTGTTGAGAGTTCAACATAATTATGGCGAGAAATTTGCGAGTGTTATGGTCAATCTAATGGACCTCATATTTATCAATTAAAGATAGAGTTGGATAATCTTAGGCAAGAAATAAAAATCAATCTGTTATGACAATTATGGTAAATTGAAGCATTGTTTAATTTGGATGAATTGTAAAATTTGCGAAGTTTTCCTTCTTGCACTTGGGTATTCTTGTAAAATGTAGTTGCAATTTCACGAAGGTTTTGGCTGAGTTTGATTCTAAAGAAAAATTGATGCAGTTTTTACTATGCCTCAATAGTGATAATGCAATTAGTAGCATTTTTAGCTATGGATCATTTGCCTCCAATTAGTAGAGCATTTTACTTAGTTCAACATATGGAGAAGCAGAAGGAAGTGTGTTGGTCATAGCAATCATGAAATCAGTGCTTTGGCTATTCAAATATCTCATTATTCTAGAGATAAATACAAGTAGGATTGGAGGAAGATAAACAAGGCAAGATTTGTGATTTTTGTAATAAGAGTGACCACACAAAGGATGTTTGTTTAAAGTTGAAAGGTTATCCTAAGTGGGGATTAAGAAGCCTGATTTCTCCTCCATGCTTGCTGCACACACTAGTGGAAAAAAGCCCATCTGATGCGGTCAAAATCGGGCTTACATATGCGGTTTTGGTCGGCATCAGATGGGGCCATTAGAAAAGCACCTTTGACTGTTAAAAAAAATACTGCATACAAAGCACTGACAATGCTTTGTATGCAGAATCAGGTCATCCCCCAAAAAAAGTGCGACCAAAATCTTGTAGAGCAGAAAATGTATACATATATATACAGTAATACATATCAATTTACCAATTTCCAGAAAATGTACTATATACGTATACATACCAAAAAATATATATACACCAATTTCCAGTTCAACAATGGAAAAAAAAATTAAAAAAAACGAAAAAAAAAAATCAGATCTAAGTAAAAAGTACAGACGAAAAAAATGTATGTAAACTAACTAAAAAATCATATCTAACGAAAAAACGTATATAAAGTGAACGAACAAAAAACGAACTAGATCTAACTAAAATATAAATTACAGAAAAATAAACGAAAATTACAAAAAAAAAACTAGATCTAACTATCATTCAAATGCTAAAAACCGACACAAAGAACCATAAATATTACTAGAAGACTTGCCGGAACCCTAAAATTGCCCAGTTCGCGAAAAGATGATGAGGAATTGCATGTACTTGCTGGAGACGACGAAGATGACGAGAAATTGACTGTACTTGCACAGCTTCGTTCGCGAAAAATGACGAGGAAATCGCGAAAAAGTTCGTAGCATTGGAGGTGGGTAGATCGCAGAAAAGGAGAGGAGAAGATGAAAGAGGGAAGTGAGAGTGGCGTTTGAGAGAGGGAGGAGAGATTGGTGGTTGGGATTTTAGGGTTTCGCAAGAGAGAGTGGCGTTTGAGAGAGGGAGGAGAGATTTTAAGGTTTCATAAGAGAAATCATTGGGCTTTTTGTTGGGCCAGATGCATTTTGAGCTACTTTGCCTTTATTAACAGCATGTGTCGATTTCTTCCAATATAAAATTACATTCGTAAATTTCAAAGGAATACAAACAACCTACGTTGTTTTGTTTCATCTGGTACCGTAGGTTGTTTCGAATGCATCTAGTATGACCAAATTAACCCATCACTTTCATTCTATTATATAATGTAAACTTATTTTGATATTATTATTTGTCATGATTACTCATTTTCATATCATTAAAGAGCAAACTTGACAAATTCCAAAGAATATAAACATCGTGCGTTGTTAAGGTTCTTCTAGTATGACCAAAATTATCGAGACCAAATGCATTATGGGCTTTTACTTTGCCTTTATTAAGAGCATGTGTTGATTTCTTCCAATATAAAATTAGTTCGTAAATTTCAAAGGCATATAAACAACCTACGTTGTTTTGGATCTTTTTGTTAACTTCATATTTTTGTGTCATTTTATCGCGATTATACATCATTATTACTTCTCTTTAATGGTATTTTAGAGAATAATTGTAATATTTAAACCTATGTTAATATTATTCGTCAACTGCTGATTTCCGTGTCATTATATCTCAGTTGAATCCTATTAGTGCTCATTTTCATGCCATTATATCCCATTTGTGTGTTTTATGTTATTTAAACCTATTTTAATATTATTTATCAACTCCTTATTTCGGTGTTCCATAATGAGGCATTAAAACATTCCATTTAAAAGCATAGACATGCAAAGAAGAGTGGAAGAACACATAGTTGAGCTAAGTATGAAGACTTTAACATAACATAGGCATAGAAGCAACGACAACATAGTGACGAATTCCTATAATTTCAATACATGCACTTAAAAGAAATGAAGAATAAACACAAACAAATGAGTGACAAAAAGAGAAAATCACATTGCATATGCAACAACCACTGTTACAAATAAAATTAGATTTCCTAATCTTATCACTCATTTTAAGGATTCAACTAGTTATCCGGGCTACGCCCCGGATAAGAAAAAATTTCATTTATTAATATAATATTTTATGATAATAACACTAAATACAACTTAGTCTAGTGGTTAAGACTTTAGTATATGTACTTGAGGTTTCGGGATCAAACCCTATACTACGCAATTTCTAAATTTTTTTATTGTACATGGATTACATGAACTAAAACTTCCTAGGGAGAGCACCACGTGGCACAAGTTCTTGTTTATGCACGCCTTTTAATTTATTTGTATAGATTTCCCATAACGGAGGTATTCAAAAACAACAAGTCAACGTGAAAACAAAGGCAATACATAAACTACTTTGTTGGTTCTCTCACGGACTCCCACTCATCCATTTCACTTAACAAGGACAATCAATACAAATATGACATTGGAAATGAGAGCATAAACCACAGGTAGTAGTTAGAGGTCAAGAGAATCATTTTGCTTAATGTCCAAGTAAAATATCAGAAAACCTCATTCATCATTAAGGATTGATGTCCTCATCTCATGTAAACATTTATCAATTTAAGTATTATGGACATGCTACATGACTCCCTAACAAACACTCATATGCCTCATTAGTTAATCATACTCAATCCTAGTCAATGGACACTAATTAAATGCACAATGTAATGTATTATTGGATGTTTGATGCCATGTAATCATTAAGGTTTACACCAACTCACACACACAAGGAACAGAGCACACAAATAACAGAGGCATGAATTTCAGCAAAGTCATTTATCTCATCAAACATAACCATATTGAGAGCACAAAAACAACATGACCTCCAGCAACATCATTTATCTCATCCATTATAACTAAAAAAAATAGCTCTTAGCCAAAATAGAGGTATTGATAGAGGTTAGACCCTAAACAAATCGCCCTAAACCATGTTCAAGGCACCAAACACAGCATGAACTTCAGCAAAACCATTTATCTCATCAATTATGACCCCAAATAATACATCAAATCTTAGCCAAAACGGAGGTATTAATAGAGGTTACACTCTAAATAAATTACCCTAAACCATATTAAGAGCACAAAACACAAAATAAACTTTAGCAAAACCATTTTATCTAATCAATTATAACCCTAAATACAGCAAATCTTAGCCAAAATAGAGGTATTGATAGAGGCTACACCATAAGCAAATCACCATATTAAGAGCAAAAAAACATCATGAACTTCGGCAAGATCATTTTATCTCATCAATTGTAACCATGAAAACTACAAATCCTAGCCAAAACAGAGGTATTGATAAAGGTTACACCCTAAACAAATCACCCTAAACCATAATCAAAGCACAAAAACCAACATGAACTTCAACTAAATCATTTACAATTATAACCACAAAACACAACAACTCTTAGCCAAAACAGAGGTATCGATAGAGGTTACACCCTAAACAAATCACCCTAAACCATATTAACTATGAGCACAAAAATAACATGAACTTCATCAAGATCGTTTTATCTCATCAATTATAACCACAAAACAAAGGTATTCGTAGAGTTTAAACCCTAAACAAACCCCCAAACCCAACTTCATAGCACAAAAACAACATGAAAATCATTATTCTTATCAACCATCACCACAACAACAACAAATCTAGCCAAAATGGAGGAATTACAAGAGATAAAACCCTAAATAAATCAGGTCAAACCAATTTCACAGTGGAAAAACCTAATTAACATATGAAATTCATTTTTCTCAACAATATCATATCTAGTCAAAATAGAGGTATTTAAAGAGGTAAAACCCTAAACAGATCCGGTCAAACCCTAAGCAACAGAAGATCAACACAAAATAACACAAAACCTTAATGAAAACCGGATTATTAATTCCATCAACAAATATCACAACAGAAACACCAAGTCAAGGAAAAACAAAGGTATTGAAAGAGAGAAATAATCAAAAAAATCATAAACCCTAAACATACAACCTAATTTGCAGTTAATTTCATGCATCCACACACAAACACACATGTAGATCATTCAGAAAATCATAAATCTACTTTAAAAACAGTGGATAAAGTTAAGGAGTAGACTCATCTTCAGCGAAAAAATTTAGGGGACTTTCGTAGACTATTTCTTGATGTCATTTGAACCACAAAGGTAAGATTTGCATGAAACAAAACCTTCAGGGTGAATCAATTTTCCTTTGCAATTCTGAAGCAAAAATCACTGGTGCTTTTTAGAAGGAGCACCGCAAGCCTAACAAAAAGGCTCAGCATCGAACTTGGGTTTTTGAACCCTCGCAATTTTCACCTCACAATCAAACTCATCCAGCAACTAAAAAAGGCATTTCTTCGAGTTTGGGGTTAACTCATCCATGGAGAAACCCAAATACACAGGGGAGCCCATAAATCAAACCAACTCAAAACACACAAAAAGTGGTATCAAAATACTAGCAATAACTCACATATTATTAATCTCGAGTATTGTTTGGAGAGATTCGAAGAGAAAAACCCTAGATCTGAAGATTTAAGGAACAGGAAGAGAGAAAAAATGGAAATTCAAAGAAAAAGACAGATTCAGAGTGAGAGAGTGAGAAAAGAGGTGTTAGAGAGATTACGGTTTTGGAGGAAGTCATTAAAATAGATTGTTGGGTAGGGTAATAAATGGGGGGTTAGGTTGGGGGGGGATTAATTATATGAATGGTGATAAAAATAAGGGTATAGGGTAAATAATAGGGGGATCCACATATTATAAGTAGAAATATTTGTAAATATAACAACTAAATGAGGAAACTCCTAAATGGCAAAATGTAGCAAGTAAAAGAAGACTGAAAGAGTACTTTCTAAACACCCAAAACTATATTAACTACCCCCCTTATTCACCTTAGTACTCCACAAGAATCCACGCATCACCCATATATCATTATACATCATCAGCTAATCATCACCACCAAATCTCTACACCATATATTTTATCACCTATCTGATAATTCTTTCACCAATACTCCCATAACCAAAATACTAACACCACAATACCTAATACCTTAGTTTACGCCTAACATGGCCAACTATTCCCTCACTCCATAATACCTTCCCGATCTCCACCGCCATATCAACACCTAATCACTCATAATACCCACGCATACCTCTTAATAACTAGAACTTTCTTCTTTACTGATACTTAGTTTGAATACCATGAGATGCATAACCTTTTGCAATAATTGGACTTTATAACAACTTTGAGTCCTTTCTTATCTTAAGGACATAGAGTAATCTCGTCCTAATTAGTCTAGTTTATGTATTTTCGTTTTAGTTTGTACTTATTGTAATTCTAATAGGTAGTTGTTCTCTTTTATAAGCATAAGGAGAGAGAGTACATAAATTACATAAAGAAATGGGAGTTGGAGAAAGAGAATTAGAGATTTGGAAGAACGATTATTCAAGAACAATCGATCAAAGAGAGGACATGAGGAGAGAAAGTAGAGAGATAATCTCTATTATATAAGCCAAGGGAGGAGGTGTGGTGTCCTCTTTTGAAGTGACTGAAATACCCTTAATGATCTAATTAATGGAATGAAAAAAATTACAAAAGCAAATCATTTAAAAATTCTCATTCCAACTTGCCATTTAAAACAAGTTTAAAATGGTATATGCATCAAATACTTCAATAAAAAATTAAATGGACAAAATATTTATACCTTATAAAAAAAAGATGGCATACATAACGTGCACATGAAAAGTCTGAACATTCACTACCTTTGATACTCTTTAATTCAGTTAAACCAACTCATTATTTTTGTTCTTTCTGTTCAATATTTATTCACAAAAAATTAATGTTAACAATCACTCACAACCTTTTTATTTTTTTACATTAGCGACTCAATATATCTAAATTCATCTAATTGTTGAATTTTTCACATTTAAGTTTAATCATAAATAAAGTACGAATGGAGTATCTAATACAATAACAAATTTTGAAATTAACGCACGCATCGCGTGCATATGAAGGCTAGTATAAAGAAATGCAGCAGTATTGGGTGAGACTGTCTCATCATGTCTAAGGTGGTGGATTGACATTCTAAGACATATTGGGATATAATTGAGACATTTTGGGCAATATATGAGATTCTAATATCTTAGACCCAATAGTTGAGGCAGTTGTTCAATACTTGAGACCTCAATATCTCGATTTTTGAACTTTGTGTTTTAGACATAGTTTTTTTTGGTCTTAGAGTGTTGACCCTCAAGTCTCAAATTTTGAGCTTTGCATATCAATTACAAAAAAACAAATTCTTAGATTTTGGACTTGGGTCTCAAAGTCCGAAAAGACGAAAACTAAGACTCTTACCTTAATACCATAAATTGAAAAACTACATGCAAATTACCAAAACTCAACATACCACTTAACATTTGACAAAGATCTACAAAGAAGCCTCGAAATTGCGAATGCTGAACTCTTATGATTATGATTCATCGCAAACGGAGTCATAAATGATCTTCCTCTCGCGCACATTATCACCACTCTCTCCAAATTTGGCAGCAATCTTTTAGATGATGGAGATGTGAGACATCAAGGAGGAGATAGTATGGTGAAGAGGGTAGAATACAAATTCTTATGGTTTTTCACCAAATACCCCCGACAAATCGCGAAATTTACAATATACCCTCAATGTTTCAGAAATGCACCGTATACCCCTGACTATTCGAAAACGTGCACCAGATACCCTTTTTGTAACTGCCATTAACTCACCGTTAGCATTATTTACAATTTTGCCATCGTTAAACCCTAATCGTAAAATCTAACCCTAATCCTAAAATCTAATCTTTAATCCCTAACCCTAATCTTTAATCCCTAACCCTAACCCACCTCCTACCGCCCACCCCAGCCCCCACCCCCACCCCCACCCCTTCTATAACACCCCTGAATTTTGAGTGATTAATTCAATTAAATAATATTAAAATTCTATAGAAAATTCGGCACAGTTCCGTTTGAAAAATTGACTGCCTAAAATTTAATTTAGGACTGGTGTCCGAATTTTAAACCTGTTTCAACAAATCAGCAATCTAAAATCCAAATTCCCAACAACTCCACCCATTTCAAATACAACGAAATTCCTGTATAACTACTCGACATTCAAACGTGTTATTCCACGATTATTACGAGAATAATCGCTAAGGAAGAACTACATGCACCAAAACTAAATTAAAGCTTATTTTAAACTATTACAACCCAACCGAATAAAGATTTAGGTGGATTAATATTTACAACCCTAAGTCTCAAAATATTGATTATATATAAGAAATGCACCAGTTAAGAACTATTATAACTATATTTACGCAAAACTAGTGGACGTTGCTCTCCGCGCATACCCCGACTATAAACCTTCATGTCCTGCATATATCAAGCATGTAGTATCAGCCAAACAGGTTGAGCAAGATTCAATACTGTAAAGCCAAATACATGTGCAGGTAGGATGCATTAATTATATCCTACAAATTATTCACTTTTGCAACCCCAATACTAAATAAAAAATTGTAAAACATTTTTCTTCATTTCTTTTCCAAACCAAATACTTTTCTATTTTCTCTGCTAAAACAATTTCTTTCAGAATCTTAGAATAATAAATCTATGGAATGGAACGAATTTCATTCCCCATTGGGCTAGCTAGGCCCTATGGATAACTATTAGACAAAGACCCCTAGTGTGCACACCCCACAAACGTTCAAACCGTAGCAGAAGATCTAAGTCTGAGGTACTGATCAACGTACCCCCCCAACTATTCTGTAATGTCGAGACGATCCCGACAAAGTTCCAATTCCTTGAGACACCATAAAGGCAGTCCCAACCAGTTTAAAAACATAAAACTATCCATAAATATTTTCTGTAACTATTCAATAATTCAAGGTTTGAAAATAAACTATCCGTATTAGGAGGAAAATCCTCCTATTTCAACTCAAGAGAGATACATACCTTTATAATCTTTTCTCGTAAATATGAAAGTTTTAGTTGAAATCTTATCTTTTGTAGACCTTTCTCGTAACTATTAAAGATTTGAGTAAGGAATCTCACCTTTTAAACTATATCAAACCAACTAGCTCAGTCAATACGGCTCCTCAATGAAACCGGAATCCACTAATATAGAAGATTGGGGATGAAAAATAACTTGCAAACACCCCTAATTCGAGCACTAAATGCTCCAAATTACAGCAACGACGACCCCCTTTGCTCTCCCTTCCGCCGCCTACTTTTATGGTGTCACCTCTAGTGGCGGTTGTGGGTGTATCGTCGGCAACGGTGGTGGTTGTGTGATGAAGGAAGAATGTTAAAGATTTTGAGAGAAGAAGATGGTGAAGATGGTGAACGGTAGTGAAGCACCGTTTTGAATGTCGTTCTTTTGTACGTTTTGGTATTATTATTTTTTTCTTTCCTTTTTCTTTTCTTGTTTTATTTTTCCCTTTTCCCCCTTCTTACATATATGTGAATATATTTCCTCTTATTACTATTATTAGTTAAATTACTTAGTAAACTTGTCCAACTATAAGCATATAAATTATTTACAAAATAATTCATAAAGATAAATGAATTTAATTATTAAATAAACTAAAATATATAATACAGTTAATAAAATAAATAATAAACTGTTTCAAAAATCAGGGTCATACACCCTCCCCCTCCCCTTTAACCCAGCGCAGACCCCACCCCATCCCCCTGCCACCGCAGCCGCCACCCAATCCTCATCCCCTCTAACCCAACGCAGCCCCCACCCCCTCCCCCTGCCACCACAACCCCTCTCTCGTCCTCATCTTTATTTTGAATTTCCGGCAGCGGTTGGAGGGGGAGGGGGGACTCGAATTTCCGGCAGTAGTTGGAGGGGGGAACTTGAATTTCCGGCAGCAGTAGAGGGGGAGGGGACCGGTGGAGCGGTTTTCGAATTCGAAGGGGGGACTCGAATTCCGACAACAGTTGGAGGGGGAGGGGGACTCGAATTTCCGGCAGCAGTTGGAGGGGGGGACTCGAATTTCCGGCAGCAGTAGAGGGGGAGGGAGATCAGACCGATGGAGCGGTTTTCGAATTCGAAGGGGAACTCGAATTCTGGCAGCAGTTGGAGGGGGATGGGGACACGAGAATTTCCGGCAGTAGTTGGGGGGGAGGGAGGGGGCCGATGGAGGGGAGGGGTGGGGGTGCTGCACCGGTGAACGAAGAGGGGGAGGGGGAGCGGTGCTGCGGTGGTGGGGGAGGGGGTGGAGGCTGCCAAGGGGTTAGGGTAAGGAGAAGGGTTTAGGGGTAGGGTTAGATTAGAATAAGGGTTAGGGTTAGATTAGAATTAGGGTTAGGGTTCAATGATGGCAAAATTGTAAATAATGCTGACGATGAGTTAACGGCAGTTAGAAAAAGGGTATCTGGTGCATGTTTTCGAATAGTCAGGGGTATACGGTGCATTTCTGAAACATTGAGGGTATATTGTGAATTTTGCGATTTGTCGGGGGTATTTGGTGAAATAACCGCATATTCTTATTATTGTAGGGGAGTTGGAGGTTGTGGGATGAGAGAGAATTATTCGCCAAAATGTGATGTCGAAGCAGACATCTTCTCAAGGAGGAGTCGCCACACCCACTTGTTAGTGTGACAAGCCACATGCAACACCACTAAATTGACGGCCTCACGTCAGGCTAACACTTTTATTGTATAAGGTGAGAACATCTATTAAATTGAATTCATTCACGAAACGATATTGCTTTATTAGAGCAACTCCGAACATCTCAGCCATTGGTGGGAATTTCGTTTACATCCATTGACGCTGCTTGGCTTCCGTCAATTCTGTCACGCCCAAATTTCTAAGTGTATCAGCTCCTTATTTACGAAAGGAAGCGAGTTATCTATCTAAACAGAAAAAACGTAAAAAAACCTTCATATACGAGTTGAACAATATACCTCTAATGTCGAATCAAGATCAATTAGGACAATGGTTATACGGGTATCTAAAGTACGAACGAAATGGATGGTTCTTGTCCCAACCATCCTTGTTAGTCCCAATCTAGGTACCTCCTGAAGACAAGGAGAGTATCACATACGATGAACATTTGCATTGCATGTATCATCAAGATAATGGACATAACTTAAGCAATGCTATTCGAGATATGATTAATGATGAAAAGCTTCCTGTCCATCGGTCCCATTAATATGGCCTAACATCAATTTTTTGATATATTTTTTGCATCTTCACGGACAATAGATTATAATCATAACAATCTCATCACTTAAAAGAAGTCAACAACTATTACAATCACTAATAACTACTTCCTCCGTTTCTTTTTACTTGCAACGGTTTGACTTTTACACTATTCACCAACTCTACCTAGATTAGTCTGAATGTATATTTTCCAAATATATACTTTTTATAATTTTTATTTTTTGGTAATTAAACTTATTAATGGTTGAAATTATGCATTGACAAGCGTGAAAGTCAAACTGTTGCAAGTAAAAAGAATCAGAGGAAGTATTAACAACAACTACTCTCGCAGAACAAGCCACATCAGTAGTGACGGCCTGACGGGTGACAGCGTGTACAAGTTTACGTCGAGGAAAATTTCCGGCCACGTTTACAATTCTGTTTACAACCGAATTCATATAGTAGTGGTACTGGTACCGTTGCAGAAGTAAAGCTGAAAAAGGGAGGACTGAAGAATTCAATCGACAAAACAATGGAAAATCGAGAAGATTTGAGATCAATTCTTCCGTTTCTCCCTCTGAAACTAAATTCATCCACCCTTTCCTGGCCAAACCAAGTAATCGAAGCTCTAAAATCGCTCTCTAAAGGACCGAGTCACAGCCGAGTCGATTCAGGAGAAGTCCTCTTTCTCGCCATTTCTGATCTCAGAAACTCTCTTTCTCTCTCCTCTCATCCCTTCGCTAACTCCGCCGCCGACGGATACGCCCTCTTCTTCGATGAGGTAAATTGTTTTTCTGGATTTTGGTTGAAATTTGAGCAATTTTTAAGCACGAATTTAATGTAATTTAGTTTATCTACTGGTGTCATTGCTCTTTTTGTTTCTGTGAAATTTTCTTAATTTGATCCTCTTTTGTTGTTGAATGTTGTGTTGACATGCATATGTGTTTATGATGCTTCAGTTTGATCAGGGTTTTTTTAGGTAGAGGGGATATTTTGGATTTATTGGGAGAAAGTATATATGTGAGATACAATGCTTTGCCCAAATCAGAATTGTTCTATATTTTTGTAGTTCAGATTATCAAGAATAGTAGTATATCTAGTGAAATGTAGTATACCTAAATCAATAAAGTAGTATATATACCTATAATCATGTCATATGTTGGGTTTTTAAATACTACATTTTTTCAACATTAATATTTAATATACTACTTTTTGTAATAAGTTTACTATTGTTTTTGCTGAATTTACCACCAAAAATTGTCTGAACTGAAAAATGTCAAGGACAATTCCGATTTAGGCATTTCTTGTGACATTCAATAAGAATTTTAGTGCTAGTATTTTCAGGAAGAATATGATTTTTTATGGGCAAATATTACTGAAAGACTGAAATTTGACAGTTTTGGAGAAATTTAGTAATAGTATATATGATTATGAATACCAAAATTAAACTAAGAAGATTTGAATATTACGCTCTTGCCAAAGGCTTCAAAAACATTCTAAGAGGAGTTTTTTCCTATTGATTTCGCTATTATACTACTAGTCTTCTATGTACAAAAGCATATAAAATTCTTCGTATATAACAAAGATAGGGATATGGTGATCTTGTTTTTTTTGTTTGGTTAAAGCCGGTAGTTGGCTTCCTTTTTTTCTATTTTTTGGTGTCCCCCATGCCTTGCCATATATAATAGAGATTTTGGTTGGTTCTGTTAGATGAGGATCATTGTAGTTTTGAGCTGCAAGCTGTAAAAATTGTAGACCGCCAGTTGTGGATTTTAAGGCTACTTTTCGACCTTTACATTTACACTGTGAAGGGAAATTGAATGACATTCCAGATTTTCAGCTGTTTGAAAATGAATAATTGTGTTAGAGGGTTATCTGGGAAATGTTTAGATATCTGTATGTCACATGTTATTTTAAAATGCTTGCTTATGTGTGGTGCTTCTTTGTGTATATGTGGTAAAGGCAATTGTAAGACTTTTAATGTGGAGAACCAAATGCTTAATTTATTTAGGGACTGAAATATATAATCCGGTTGTTACTATTTTTGGACAGAAATTGTCTTTGAGTAATCTATTGTGGTACGTGTGAGACAAGTAAAGTATTTATAAAGGGTTGGCCTAAATCTTAGCTAAGGTTGTCACCTTTCTTTTGTGTGCAGTTTTTGTCTAGGGCTGAAGCAGCGAAATGGTTTGGGGAAGTTGTTCCACTGATGGCTAATTTGTTACTGAGGTTTCCCGCTTTTCTAGAATCTCATTATCAATATGCAGACTTAATCATGGTTGGGGTTGATACTGGTCTTCGCTTGTTGGAACCACAACAACCAGGCATTGTTTTCCTCAGTCAGGTACATACGTTTATTTTATAATTGTAAAAAGTAAAAACGGTTCTAATTTTTTATGCTAAAGCATTGCTCATACAAAATTTGATTTTTTTTTTTCTTTTCAAATGCTCTACTTGACTATTCAAGCCAATCGCAATAGGTTTGACCTCATACTGTTGTCAGTTATGACAGTAGATCAGCTAGTTGTTAGTGACATCCATTTCATATATAGTCAAAATATCTGTCTGTCGTAGTTAGATTTCAGTGATGCTTATTATACTTCAAAATGTTATATTGATGAGCTTAGCTATATGGAATCTTCAATTCACCTCAAATACCCGTGTAAGATGCTTGACACTCGGACATGGATACATACACTTCATTTTGGGCCAAAGTCATTGATTTTTTTACAGAATAGCAGAGTCGGACACTTGGACATGTATGTGTGTCAGACATGGGTATATGAGTCCAGATAACATAGTTGATGAGATGTTTTCTAGATTTTTCCTTGAAATCAATGTGTTATTAGATATTCTCTGTTCTCATTGCAATTTAAACATGGCTCTGTTGAGCTTGTCTTATGCAGGTATCTTTGACATGCCTATGTTCTCTAGAATGTAAAAGGTTCTCTATTGGGATAATTGTGTTGTTATCATGGTAGCGATGATAATAATCATAGTGTTTTCTTATAATTTGTGAAGAATAACTTTTTTAAGTTTGAGGAGGAAGAAATAAAGGACAAGAAAGTCGTATTATTGCCTTTCATTTCCATCATTGAGGTTTGTAGTTAGAGAGGATAGGCTAAATTCGAAATAATAGTCCATAGATATCTTGCTAAGCCTTTGACCAAGTGCTCTTTATGGTTCTTTTTGTGCCACGACGACTAGAATGTCTCACATCTTTGAGGTTAAGACTTAAGTACTCTGATGCATAATTGGCAAGCTTAATTACTTCTTCCCTTTGAGAGAGTTACATGTAAATTGTATATGAAAATCTAATATGAATTTTATTCTCTCCGGCACATATCCTCTCTTTGCTGAGAAATCATGAAGGTATACTATTTTCCTTGAGTTATATATTTGACTTTCATGTTCATGCTAATCATGGCAAAAAAAAAAGAAAAAGAAATGTATTGGCCATATAGGCAAGCAGATATGAGTAGATGGTATCTGTTTAATTCACTACGTCAGTCGTCAGTCATCACGCATCAATCATGAAACTTGTTCATTATGGGAAAATGAATCTACCAAGTAGAATAGGGAATGTGTTAGGGATAAATTTGAGAATTTCATGTTCTCCCAGTGGAGTGTCATGCAGTAGATGTTGGTTTTCTTGGCAAAAATTAGGCAATGTTTGATGGGAATCGTTCAGTACCAAGTATGACAAAAAATGATATAAAAATTTGTGGATAATTGTTTGCATTGGACGCTTCACACTTATACAAGGTAGTATTCTGTTCCCACTTCTAAATGTCACCCCTTTTTTTAAAATTAGCACCTGTACAGCGTTGTGTTTTTTTTTCAAAATTTCAGATCTCACTCGTATATGTAATGTGAAGAGGTCCCCTAACAGCAAGTTTCCATATTTCTGTATAGGAGCTTATTGCCGCTCTGCTGTCATGTTCCTTCTTTTGCTTGTTTCCAACTGCTAATAGAGTCACCAATCATCTACCAGTGATCAACTTTGATCGCTTATTTGCGTATGTTATCCCTTTCCTTCCTTTGGTGGATTTTCAAGTGTGTGCGTGGAAAGTCAGTGGTAAACTTGAATTGATTAGTTACCCCAATGCATAAAAATTTATGTGTACATATGGTGCTCGGACTCGGGTACTCATGTTGGACTTGACTACTTGAGTATGTGTTCATGTTTTGGACTTGGCTATTTTATGAATAACTTCCATGATTTAACCCACTGGAGTGTTCAAAGTGTCCATATCCATGTTGGAATGTTAATGGTCCGATGCGGGTACTTAAGGTGAATTGAAGAGTCCGAGTAACATAGGTATATGTATAATATATGTTGATGACTTTAAAAATTCTATTTAGTTAGCTCCTGCTTGCCTATTCTCCTCACTCTTGATATCTAATCATAACTTTTATACATTCAGATGAATACTTTTATTTCATGATCAGAACCATCCCCCCCCCCCCCCCCCCCCCCATCTGAGTAAGTTAAAACCCTTTCATCAAAGCTACTAGCAATTTGTTGGGTACAGCAATTGATAGTTGAGACACTAGCACTTGCTGGATTCTTAGTGGTATAGGATGAGGCATGTAAACTATTTTCTTATAATGTAGATTTAACTGGACTTGCCTTCACTATAATCTTCACTTCTTCGGGTCATAATGGGGACATAACATCTCTTACTACAATTTGGTTCATGAAGTGCTTTCAGGCTGGGAGCAAGGAGTTAACATATGATTTTATAGATTTAGAGAAGGTGCATGTTAAGAAGCATGACTGCTATGCTTGTGCTACCTGGCTTGAGAGATCTCTTACAAAAAAACAATATAGAGAAATTGTGGATTGAGAGATCTTATGACTCACTGACTTAGTGAGATAAATGCTTAAGAGTCTTTGGTACTGGGGTCAAGATAAGTTATCATTTGTCACAGTTAGATTCTGATGATAGGTCATGTCTATAATATATTGTCTAAGTCTAATACATTGGTACTCTTAGTTTAGTTTGACCATTTCTGTCTATAATGTAAAATCAAGTCTGATAGATTGGTCATCTTGCAGTGTTTCTTTACTTTAGTGTCTTTATCAAGACTCAAGGGGGTGTAATCTGGTAAGTTTCTGATGCTGCTTTTGTTGCTAATAAGGTTATTACTCAATCTTATGAGTATCTAAGATAAATTGGTAAGTTGAGTTGTGACCATGACTCATGAAGGTTTAGAGTTGAGTTATGAGTTGTCTTGGTTCATTATTACTTTTGATCCTGCTATGATGTTTGAATCTTTTTGAACATGACTGTATCCACTTATCACTCGCTTCTTTTCTTAATTGTTCTATATGTGAAGTCATGACAAGTTTTTTAAAAATTTCAGGAGTTTGTATGAAAAGTACCATGAAAATCTCGAGCACAAAATCAAGTGCATTGTACATTATTTTGAGAGGATACATTCAAGTGTACCGGTGGGATATGTTTCATTTGAAAGGAAAGTTCTTGTTCTGGAGAACAATGCGCCTCTTGTTACTTATCCCACTGCTAATTTATGGGCTAAATCTGTAGTTCCTCTCTGCCTGTTTGAGGTAACAAAAATATGGCCTAAAACATATATAGCTACTGTATGAAGTTTGAATAATGTATTAGACAATGGACCACTAATTAAAATTTCACATTCCTGTGAAAGGTTTGCTCTTCAGGCTTGATAGAGGACCAGCTTAGAGGGGCTCTGGAAGTTGATTTTGCTAACAAGTATCTGGGTGGTGGTGCTCTGTCTAGGGGTTGTGTTCAGGTGTGGTAAATTACAATATTTGAAGATGTGGATCATAGATGCTTTATTGCTTCTAAATACTTTTCTGAATGTTCCTGTTCTCTTGTATATTGTGAAGTTCTTCCCTGGATAATGTCTCTTCCGAGTGTCACCACGGTTTCTTGCTGATCGTCGTTCCCACAACTTTCTTGTACTTAATTTTACGGTTTTTTCACCAAATAGCCCCGACAATTCGGAAAATTCACCAGATATCCTCAATGTTTTAGATATTCACCATATACCCGTGACTTTTCGAAAACGTTCACCAAATGCCCTTTTCGTAACTGTCGTTAACTCACCCTTTGCATTATTTAGGATTTTGCCACAATTAACCCCTAACCTTAAAATCTAAATCCTAATATGAACCCTAATTTAAACTCAATGATTGACATGTTGTATGTTGGTAGATCTGTGCTGAGAAAAATGCACAGCGGACAAAAATTATTTGGTTGTGAGATTGTGAACAATGTTGTATGTAAGAGGGTTAGATGAGGGTTTTCCTTGACAATTTCATACACCTTCAGTTACAAGGTCCTTGATGTGTTGGTTTTGGTCTGATGTGTTGATTATGGTCTTCTCTAGTTACATGTAACGTTGAATCATATCCAAGCTGTTACCAGCTGAGGTACTATGCTGGAACTTGTAATTGTTGATACCTGACGACTCTTTCATACTACTTTTATAAGAGGAAATAGCGTGTTTCATTGTTAATTAATCTTTTTGTAGGAGGAAATTCGTTTTATGATCAATCCTGAACTGATTGCTGGCATGCTTTTTTTGCCTTCCATGTCAGACAATGAGGCGATAGAAACTGTTGGTGCAGAACGATTCTCAAATTACTCAGGGTTAGTGCTGATGGAATCTGATGTTGAAACCATTTTTTTTTTCCGGCAGATACATGTTTTAGAATTGTCCTCAGACTGTAGTATTGCATTGAGGGGTTTGAAAACCCTTCCTTGTCAAGAACATATTTGTTTTATCGTTCTCCCTTAAGGTTGATGTTGTGAAGATCTAAATATGAGAATTATAAAGACTGAAGTTATTTAAATTGGTGTATTTGGTAGCTATTCTATAACACTAACATAATTCTTAGTCATATAGGCATTGTTTTGCTTGTTAAATGGAACCATAATCTTCATCTTCTTATCATGCGATCTTAAAATTTGTTGTAGGTATGCCTCTACATTTCGTTATGCTGGCAACCATGTGGACATAAGAGAAATAGATTCTTTTGGAAGGCGTAAGACAATAATTGTTGCAATAGATGCACTGCGCAGTCCAGGATTGCGACAATACAGAGTTGACTCTCTCTTAAGGTTTGGATTCCTGATTTTTTTTTTGTAATTCAATTAAGGGTTGGCAAAGCTCTGGCTGTTAATCAATTTTTGCTTATCATGACAAGTCAGATTTGAAAGGATAGTAAGTATGCTAATAAGGACTTACCGTGAGTCCGTGATAGACCATTCATAATTTTATACAGGTCTCTGCTGCTGGGATTCATTTCAGGTTCTTTTGTCTTACAGAGCTTAAAGAGAAAGATGTTGTGACTCAGGTTACTTCTGCATTCTCGCATTTCCCCATGAGAGATGTTGGTTTACTGAGTCTACAGTGAGTAGCTATTGATTAGCTAAACCAATATAGAGAGAATCAGGCTGTATATTGATAAGAACAAGATGTGCCCAGAGCCTCTGAGGAGCTGGGTTCCTCCCAAGTCCCAAGAATACAAACACTCAAATGTTTTGTGGATACCTTTCCTTACAATTATCTCACTATCTATAGACATAGTCCTAAAGGTTACCCTAGAAATACCTTCTGGCCAACGGGATTATTCTAAGGTAAAGACAAGTTAGCTGAAGTAATACTAAAGAAAAAAAAGCTGATGTTAGCAATCATTCCTGCTCATAAATCTAGAACCTTCTAGAACTTTCAAGCTACTTATTTTGGCGCCTGGAGGCTGGAATACACAAATTTTGTGGTGGTTTGGGTGCGTTCATGACATTACCCGCCGTCCAAAGTTTCACCTTGTCCTCAAGGTGGAAGGTGGGGAACCTTTGATTCATTGCTGCCAGATCTTATCATGTAGCTTTACTTTCAAGGAGGTCCTTCCATTTAATGAGGATTTCCATTGGTTTTCCTGGGGTGCCATAGCGAACATCTAGGAGTGCAACCATTAGTTCCATATCAGGAGAGAGTTGTCAGGTAGGTTGCTGGGAGGATTTGGGTTGCCAATGGCTGGTT
Source organism: Beta vulgaris subsp. vulgaris (assembly GCF_026745355.1). Lineage (NCBI taxonomy): Eukaryota > Viridiplantae > Streptophyta > Magnoliopsida > Caryophyllales > Amaranthaceae > Beta > Beta vulgaris. Next base: position 18,546,599 of record NC_079204.1, on the reverse strand, counting down.
TTAATTGAGAAATGTGGAATACTGGGTGTATTTTGCTGCTGGGGAAAGGTTGAATTTATATGCCTCTTGCCAATGCGTTCTGTAATCTGGTAGGCCCATGATAGTGAGCTGCTAGCTTCTCATATGGCCTTCTAGCCAAAAATTTCTATTGATGCGGCTTGAGGTATACATAGTCCCCAATTTCCAGTTGCAGCTCCCTCCTCTTTTTATCAACCAAAATTTCATCTTTTGTTGATCCCTTAGAAGATTCACACGCAGATTATCCATAATTGCATCATGTTCTTGAAGGTCATTGTCTAGTGAATCCACCGGTGTTTGACCGTGCCCAACATGGATCAGAGGAACGGGGGTCTTTCCCATATAATGCGTTGAATGGGGTCATCTGGGTAGATACATGGTGAGATGTGGGGTACCAGAATTCTGCCCATGGAAGCCGATTAGGCCACTGTTTTGGTTTCCCGTTCACAAAGCACCGTAAATAGGTTTCCAATTCCTTGTTAATATGCTCCGATTGACCATCCGTTTGAGGATGATAGCCGGTGCTTCTCTTCAGAGCCATGCCTTGGAGTCAAAAGAGCTCCCTCCAAAAAACTCATGAATATCTCTGTGTGATACAGTAGAGGCTGATACAGTAGAGGCTGGGAATGTGTGAAATCTGTGAAGTCGAACTACCTCTTTGATAAAACCTCCGGCTGTAGCAGCAGCAATCAAACGATGTTTAAGGCTTAAGAAGTGGGCAAATTTGGTGAAACGATCCACTACCACCGATATGGTATCTACTTTGGAGGGAGGTAAGCCTTCAATGAAATTTATGGTGATGTCATCCCAGACTTAAGAGGCTGGGATTTGGTTTGAAGTTTTGTTTTGCTGACATACTTGATTCATCACATATTGTGTAAGAGTGCTTCTCATCTCGACCCATTACCAGAAGCCATTCAAAGGTAGGTTTTAGATCTCCAGAATGCCCACCGTTTGGGCCATCATGATAAAACTTTAGCAGGCTTTGGACAAAGGAAGACTTAGGCAAAATAATGCAGCCTTTGTACATGACTAGGCCATTTTCAATGGTGAACCCTACCATGGGCTGGCCTCCCCTTTCCAAATTTGTAACAAGCTGCTGTATGTAAGGACCCTTCTTCGGTTCTGTACAATATCCAAACTTGTTCTAGTGGTGCATATCAATGGATCTCAAACTTAAAGCCCGTTAATTTGCTAACCCACCGTTGGTAGTCAGCAGTCATCTTCGACTTCACGTTGCTCAATGATGAACTTCAGACTTTTTTGGTCCGTTCTTATCACAAACCGATGACCTAAAAGATAATGCCTCCATTTTTGGATGACAAAAAATGATGGCCATGAGCTCCTTCTAGTAGATAGACTAAAGGCGACTACGAGGTCCTTTCGCATAAGCAAACCTTTAAGCCAAAACCCGAAGCGTCCGCTTCAACGATGAATTGCTGGGTAAAGTCTAGCATGGCCAACACCGAGACAGTCAACCTTTCAAAAGTTTGGGTGGCTTCCGGTGTCCAAGCAAAACTATTTGTTAGTGGAGAGGCAATCTTGGCATAATTTGCCACGAACTTGCAGTAATGTCGGGTAAGTCTAAGAAAACCCCCGTAGTTCCTGGATCCTCCTTGTGTTGATGTAACGTAGCCAAGTAGACCACTTGTTGTCTTCCGAACTCGCATTTCCCAAGGTTGGTATACAGTCAATGCTCAACTAAGGTGTAGAGTAGATGACTTGATTAAAGTGGTAGGGGTGGAATTCCTCACCGAGGCTATAAACCAATATGTCATCGAAGAATACAAGCACAAATTTTCTTAAGAATGGCCGAAACACCAAAATTAGTGTCACCCTCCAAGGAAAGTCGACTTTTTCACTGTCGGGAGGGAAATAAAGTTATGGTTGTCCCCTCGGTCCACCATAACCACCACTTCACATCCATTAATGAGACCCAAAAGATTCATTGTTTTCAAGTTTGTCAATCCCACTTTTGAGTTCAAGGACACTTCAACAGCGGTGATCTCGGTGCCGGTTTCTTATCTTGGATCATACTCCTCCGTCGGATTGTGGGAGTGGATCTTCCTCGCCATCCATTATGCGGAAGCTAAATTCCTTCCTCTGTCAATGGTTCCCTTGGGACCATTTGTCATCACATAAAGCATAGCCCCTTCACGGCGGAATTGGAGTTATTTGACAATCGACGGACATGTGGTTGATTGCGTGGGTTTGGGTAATCAGGCTATGTGGTGGTGATTGTTTTTGTGGTGGGGGTTTGAAGAAAGGGTGGGTTATTTTTTGACTAGGAAAGGGTATTGTTTTTGGTGGAGTTTTGGGCTGGTCCAATTAGGTCTCGGGTGGAATTTAGAGAAAGGGAGGTTCGGGCTGATGGTCCATCTCTAGACATTGCCCCCCACTTGGGCTACTGTTGAGTTTCTTTTCAACTTATAAGGCCAAGTCCATGGCCTGATCAACATTAGTTGATCCCATTAAAATGGACCTCTGCCTTAATATCATCTTTTAGACCTTTGATAAACCGGTCTAGTTTGGATTTGGGTGGGATCTAGAAAAAGGGAGGTCTGGGCTGTGGACTCAGATGGTCCATAACTGTACTTTCTCCCACTTCGGCTACTCTTCAGTTTCACCTCAGCTTTTATGGCTAAGTTCATGTCCTAGTCATCATTAATTGAACCCGTTAAATGGACTTGTGCCTTAATATCATCGTTTAGACCTTTGATAAACAGGCCCATTACTATGCACTCAGAGCATATTCGATGAACCTCCTCTTATACTGCATCACTATTCCCACCTACTCCAAAGTAAACCACTGTTTGTGAAGTGAACCCTTGTGGGTACGCCTGAAATGCCGGAGTAAGAGAGTTTTTAGCTCCTCTCACCAGCATACCAATTATCGGCGGTGCTCCCACTAATAGTAAGCCAACACATCATCTTGAAGGGACACCGCATCTGCTTCTAACTTCTCTTCTTACTTCAATCGGTAGAAATCAAATACCTCTATGCCCGTAGTATTGATCCTCGGGGCGTGAACCATCAAAGAGGAGCATGTCAAGCTTTCTTACCTCCACTTGTGTCCACCATCTTGTGGCGGATTTCCTTCCATCCTATTAATCTGAAAGTTTCTCTCATATATAAGGAATTGATTAAGTTTCAGAGTCAAAGATCATAGTTCTCGAACGAGCAATCGAAAAGATTCTGGAGCATCTTCGCGGTTAGGTATGGTTCCCCCATTGTAGTACCAAGTACTTCGAGCTTTAATATGATCCGATTCTACAAGTAAGCATCTCTTGTAAAATATGAGCAACACTTAATCCTTCTAGAACCCAAACCTCCATTTCTCTTAACCGTTGTCCTTCTTGCTTGGCTCTTCCTCAGGGGTTGTTGTGTAACAAGTGCATAATGACCACTAAAACATCCATGGATTTTATCATCAACTTGATGAATAAATTTCAATATATAAGGATTTCCTATTATAACAGGTTGTTCAAAAGGATCTCGTTCTTCCATCTAATACTCGACTCTTTCCCGGATACTTGGGTTCAAATACCCACAGGTTCGCTGTTTGAAATCCAGGAGGGGGTTTCTCCGAAATCTCGAGCTCTCCTTGCTTGGGTATGGACGAAATGGTGGAGAGAACTTCCTCCCTAAGCTTTCCTTAGTGCTCGGCGAAGGTGGCAGCTAGGAGGGAGATTTCTTCTCGCAGGGCCCTTATGGACTCTTCTTGCTACCATGGAGGCTGGTGGCCCTTGCCGTAATGTCTCCTTGACAGAGGTAACCTCTTGCTCTATTGTTTCTACTCTTAGGTTGCTTGAAGGGGGTGCCATGAGGGTTCCCAGGATTCGGCTCTGAATTCTGATACCAAGTTGTAAAATGAATCAACTCGTGGGAGGGAAATAAACAGTTTAGGTGGAAACTTTGATAAGAATATCTTTTGGCCAACAGGATTATTCTAAGGTAAAGACAAGATAGCTGAAGTAATACTAAAGACAAAATAGCTGATGTTGCAATCATTCCAATCATTCGCCTGCTCACCAATGCAGAACCTTCTAGAACTTTCAAGCTACTTCTTTCGGCGCCTGGAAATGGAATACACCAATTTTAGTGGTGGTTTGGGTATGTTCATGACATGTCATTGTCTATTTAGTCATAATGGAGTTAAATGGAAAAAAAGGTACAGTTTGTAAACAGTTATAGTGATAGTGAAGAATGTTTTAACGCCATAGGTTATTTGACATTTTAAAGTTATTTAGCACATAATGATGTGGCCAATTGCTGAAATATCAATTCATGTAGTTAAGGTGACATAGCAAGCTCTTTAATTTTGACAGGGAGGTTAACAAAGCATTTTGTGGCTTTCTGGATCAACTAAACTATCAGCAGTATCAGATGCTGTTGCAATACTGTGACTCTTGCGTAGTTCGAGGTGGTAATGATCCTATGGATGCCGACGTATCTGATATCCAAGCAACAGTAAGGAGGCGACTTTCTTGTATTGAATGTGCTTTGCTATTTGACTTCTTTATTTTTCTCTGTTCTTTCATTATTGGGCTCCGCAGTTTCTTGACAATTGTTTTCTGGCCTGTGATGGAGTACGTAATTTTTATATCAAGTTAGCTTAAATTTTCAACATAGATCTGATTCTTGATCTTTATTTATGAGCCATTTCCAGTTAGTTGAGGACAGTGGGATGTCTCCAGACAATAACGAAGCAAAAGCAACTCAAAATGTTACTAGTCAGATGCAAGTGCATCATAGTGATGTTGGAATTGCTACTGGAAACTGGGGTTGTGGTGCTTTTGGTGGAGATCCTGAACTTAAGTCAGTGATACAATGGCTAGCTGCATCTCAGGTGACACTTACTTCCATCTCTGTTCAAAATATGGATTCTCGTAGAGGTACGAAACTTAGAAGCGTAAACTGTGTCATTTTTCCTGAGAGGTAGCTCTTATAAATATTTGTCATAAGATAGTCACCAACTCTAAAATTCAACTCTGGTAAAATAGTGTGAATCTTCTATCTCATTGGAATTGCTTTTATGCCCTGTATTACCAAACTGTAGGGCTATCGAAGTTGCTTTTATTCCCTGTATCACCAAACTGTAGGGCTATCGGAGTTGCTTTATGCCCTGTTTTACCAAATCGTAGATGCAGCCTTCAGAGTTTCAGACTCCCATTTATCTATTATACTGGTCTAATGATTGTGGTAAATGAAGGGTCTGCTCCTCCTTATATCACTTGTTTGGTTAACATTGACATGTTGGATACTGCTTGAAGTTGTAGTGCTATGAACTGGCATAGCTGATTCAGGATTTTGATGATTAGTAAGGACTAAAAGTGGATTTGTATTAATAAGATGCAAAACACAGATAATATATAGATGGTAGAAAGCCTTGGAGAGGCTTGATTCTTTCCCAAATGAACTCTTAAAAGCTCACCAAAACTCTCATCCATATTCCCCATAACTTGGCTCCCCCAATCTCCTGTATTTATAGGATTTTTTTCCCTCATTAATTCTTAACTTATTTCTCAAGCTAACCTCTAACTAAACAATACTGCTATACCAATAGTACCCCTCTCCCTGTGGCAGTTCATTGCATAGAGGTGTTTGTTCTGGCCTGCTGTGTCTGCATCTTTTTTAATCTGTAGATCTCTACGATTCATTCATTTTGACATTTACTTTGTTAATCTGAGCACTTTTAGTTCTGATCTACATAGTATGGCTTGTTCAGTTGTCTGGTATGTTTCTTTTGCCGATTTTGGGATTGAGGAGAACAAGCCTCTATTTGTCAACGGAAACTATATGGACATGATCCATTTACATACCTGCACCATGTTTCCCAGTTCTGGGACTCGTGTCCGATTTCTGAATCTTTGTTGGTGGAAGGTTGTTAATTGGCGGACTGATCTGACTTACTTGCAGAATACAAGGGCTTGATTGATCTCACCTTTCACCTACCCCCTTCCCTGCCCAAAAAAGAAGCCTTTATGTCTATACAATAATTAATATATCCTCCTAAAAGAACACCTTAGGAACTAGCAATCAACATTGCTGGTTAATGTTTGTCACAGAATTTCACAACTCGAGCAGAAATCCATGTTCTTGCGTAAAGGCCAACTGCCCAGTTAGCTAGAATTGAAGGATATGTTTCTACAAAGTTCAAGTTATTTTGCAAAAAGTGTGGGGACAGAAATATAATAAAGGCTTTGTGAGACGATGACCCAAAGAGTTGCTATAGCTGCCCTGTGTATTCGTGATTTCTTGCATTAGTTTCTTGTCTGAGAAATTTGTTAGAAGCGTGGGAAGGAATGTGTTTTTTTTCCTGCTGTGCATTCTCCATGGTCCATTAAATCTTTTCTTTTGTTCCGGGTGCTCAACCTTCTCAGGCTCTAAGACCTTTCATTTTGCATTACACATTTGGAATAGAGGAATTGCAAAATTTGGATCAGGTACCTTTTTTTCTTGGGTGCTTTTTGAGACCTGTTTGAAATTTGAATCATAGAATATTTTTCCTGATCATTTGGAAATACAATGCAGGTATGCAAATGGATTATGTCACATAACTGGACTGTGGGAGACCTGTGGAACATGTTGGTCGACTATTCTTCCAAACGTGCAAAGGGAGAAACAAATCTCGGTTTCTTTTCTTGGCTGCTGCCATGTTGAATCGATGCTAAATCAGTTTCTTGTCATGTAACATTCTCATGTCATTTGTTTTGTTGCAGATATTTCCCTACTTGTAAATAGAACCACAGTTCAAATTTCTTGTTATTTGTTTGCAGTTATTGCTTGATTCACTTTCAGAAAACTCTTTTTTAGTTGAGATTGAGCATCTAGGGATTAATCTATTCAATTGGTGGACCGTGGAAGTAAGTAGACTTTATAAAGCACAATTGCGATCTCGTCAGGCCGGCAATGTAGATTGTAAAAGTCATTTGTGATCCTAGTCAATCGTAGATTGAGAGCGGGTGTGTAGTGTCTTTTTTTTTTCTTTTCTGAGAAAGGGTGTGTAGTGTGTGTCTGAAGCACAATGTTGCTCTTAAGATACGACTCTTGATTTTTTTTTATTAGGAAATATAATTGGTTCGAAGACCAATTTTTGCTAGGCTAGTAACCTGCAGGCACATCAGCTCAAAGGTTGGGTACAAGGCTAAACAGGTTAGAGTAAATTCCCAACATATTATTAGGATGAGGATTCGAACCCTGAGCAATGTCCAGGATTCCGGGGTGGTATTTCACTGAGCTATCACCTCTCCTTCTAGATATGACTCTTGATTTTGAGGGATATTTTTAGTGTTTAATTGGGCTGCAAGGACCATATTGTCCATGCGAAAATCACGGTACCTATGTGAAGTTTTCCAGGCGTTGTTGTAAATGAGACCAACATCAAGTAGTTTGTGAAGTTTATTTTGTATAATTTATATTTGTTCAAATGGTTGAAGGCAGCTATCACGACTTATTCATGAATAATGTGCATGGTGTAAAATGGATTATTCATGAATAATATGCAGGGCGTAAATTGAGTAATTCAATGAATATTATGCATGGTATAAATTTGAGTTTCATATGGTTGAAGGCAGCTATCCCAATAGATTTCCTATTCTCCAATGTGGTATATTGTTAATATTTACGGAGAATTTGTCAAAAAAATCTTTTAAATGTTCAATTTTGTCAAAAAAAAACTTTTAAATGTTCAATTTTGCGAAAAAAAAACATGTTAGAGCATTTTTTTTTGCGAAAAAACCGTAAACTTAATTTTCTTTGCAGGATGAAACTTATTTTCATTTTCTGGTGTGGTTTTTGAGATGCATAGTTCATATTATAATTTACTATGTAAAAGAGTTTAAAGGAACTAAAAAATCAGTTTTAGAGCACAATTCAATGCCTACAACTTTTTTTCCATTTTTCTAAAATGTTTGATTTAAAATTTTAATTCGCATTACTAAATGATTAAGAAAAACACCGATACCAACTAGTTTAATTATAAAATTCATTATCATTAACATCATATATCAAATTCGTCTTTGCAACTTGGGACAGAAAATGAGTCCACATGCTCTCATTGTAACACAAATCCTCCAATCAGTCAATTGCTGCCAAAAGAAATTAAGAAAGTCACTTTCAAGACAATTTGAAGTTAGGTTGGAGAAGGAAAGAATGATTCCTTGGAATATGCTTCGTTACTTTCTTCCTTATAATCGAGCTCATAAATGATGCCAAAAAGACCATTTTCTTTTCTTTGTTTTTCTTTTTGTCTTGAACAAGTGTTGTCTGCTGTGCAAAAGTGAATTTACATTGTTTTTTGCATGGATGAATATGTTTTGTTGATGGTCCTCTAACCATTAATTAAGTCTCTTTCCATATGTTTGAGAATATTAGAATATGCTAGCGCTTCTTGTGGTTAGATGACCATCAACAAACACATTCATACAAGTGCAAGAGCCTTTTTGAGTTTCGTAGATGTATTTTGATTCTGTAGATATTACAATCATTAATTTGCAATTCCAACTTCCTCCATGCCATATCTCTTTCATCACTTATTATTATTTGGCTTTCCACTACTCTAAAGAATATGTGATTGTTAGAGTTGGCCAGTGGGCCAAATGAGGTGGGTTGGCTGTTCGGGAGGTGGCCTTAGTTTATAACGACATCTATTGTCTATCGTGAGATGATACACCTAATCTAGCATTTTTTTTGCTTTCATGTATTTTTTTGCTTTCATGTATTTCCAGACCTTGATCGTTTATTTAAAAGAGGATCTCAACCGATAAGGAACTTGGACTGGCCTATACAACAAGGGAAGCTAGAAGGTCGGCTAGTCCAGGTGAGCTACTTTTGGTCAACCTTTACTTAAAGGAACAATTCACTCTTAACCAGGCTAATGGGCTAGGATCCGAGGCAAGACCCCACACGAGATGTGAATATAATATTTCTCAATTGTACAAAACGAGGTACTATTATTTTTCATAGTTTAATTTATTGATATAAAATGTCAATTTGATGATATCCTGGATATAAATACAATTTCAATAAACCTATTTAATTTGTTGCATGCATCTCATAGAATTTCAACCTACCCATTTACTTACTATGGATTGAGTGCTTTAGTTCTCTAATCTTAGATATTGTTTGGTGTTGCACGTACATGGCAAAGAAACACAATTCTAATCAAAATGAAGTTATATTAAAAAAAAAAAATCAAATTAGGGCAAATAAGTAAAAATACATGATTTGATTCTTAATGAGATACTAAGAAAAGTACATGTTCCAAATACAATTCAATGGGATCTCACACACTTTTTTTCCAAAAGCAAGAGTCTCATATATCAGTGTACGACAAAGCTAATCATTTGGTGGGGGAAGAAACGAAACATGGCAAGCCTTAGAATTTGTTCGACAAGAGTGATAGTGGAAACGTGTGCCTTCCTATATGTATGACCTTAAAAGAATGCCATAATCTGAGGAAGTGATAAACCTCTATCAGCTAAAGGACACAACAAAGATCCATGTGCAATTAACTAAAATTGATGGTGGTTGTGGTGGGGGAGTAATGATAAAATCATATCAAATATGGGGAATTTTGCCCGTATCAGCAATATTATGTTGAAAAAGTAATCTTGCAAAAAGCTGAAAGTACATAAATAATGTATTATATTCAGAAAACATATTTTATTCAACCTTTTGAGTTTGAGAAAGGGAATAGAAGGGGAATAGAAGAGAATGGGGAAAAACCGAAAAAGTGACTTTATCTCTCTCTCCTCCACTACAAGTGACTGGACAACAAAACCAAATTAGTAACACTGGGACGATAACTTGATGCAAATTATGGGGAGAAATAAAAACCAAAAGTAAGGAGGAAATTAAGTGTTGTTCAATTGTAGAAAAAAACCCTCACCATTGTTGTTGTTTTGTTGTGTATTGCGGAAAATTGGAGAAGGCAATTGGGCTTTCATGGAGGTGGAGAGCTGCAGTGAATCAAAAATCTGATAATTGAAAGATGAACAACATCGTCACTGGATTTATTGACAAATGAAATGAAGTTAAAATTCAAGAACACAAACAATAAGAGAAGAAAATTACAAGCCGATAAGAACATCCGTGGAACTTTTTTCCCTTTGTTTGGGCCATATTTTATTACTCGGACCACTGTCTCCGCGTTGTGGTTGCTACTCGAATTGACCAATAAGATCCGGAACCCTTTCTAGAAGAACCCACTCTTTCCGTAGACGTTGCCCTTTGGAGGTTTAATTAGGAGTTCTTGAAACAAGTAATGAAGATGAAGAAACCGACATAAAAGTTATTGAAAAACGATTGATTTGGTTTGCGTATGAAAAATAAAATTGTGGAATATAATACAAAAATCAAATGTTTCAAAACACAATATGATTTCAACTAGACAACATATCAGTATAATATGATAAAAGATAAGCATACTGCAAGGAGGCCCATATGGAGTTTAATTGTTTCACACTAAACCCAAATCCATTAAATGGGAACACAATATGTTATGCTACATAACACAATATCATGGACCACTAACACTCTTAAGGCTCGTCCTCTTCACCTAAAAAACTCTGAACTGGATCGAACTTATCTGAACTGAATTTAACTTATTAGACCTAATTAGACCTGATTCAACTTATTGGACCTGATTGAAACTTATTAGAACTTATTGGACCTGATTGGAACTTATTTGACCTTATTTGACAAAAATTTTGATGAGTAATAACATAAATATTACCCCTAACATGAATACTACCCCTAAAAATTTATTATGACATAATAATTATTAAAATTTATCCTTCGAAAAAATAGTAATAATTATTAATTATCTCTTATGATTAACATTTTAACAAGTAAAATATTATTTATATGCTTGCTTATACACAACTTTCACTACTAATATATCTAATAGTCTTGCGTTGATTTCATAAAGCACTAGTAGGAAATCAATTGATAACATTAATATATTTCATTGTTATTAGTAACGAAAACATGTTATCTCTAGTTATTTGAAGACGAATTGCAAAATATTATAATTATGATGGTTATTATTGTTAACCTTATTTGACTATGATTATAATATTTTTTTAATAATAACATAATCAGCTAATAGTAATATGAATTATAAAATAATAAATAATATTGTAAATATAATACTAAACAATCATAATGCTACTTTAATTAAAAAATTATTAATAACATAATCAGCTAATAGTAATATGAATAATAATATAAATATAATACTATATAATCAGAGTGGTACTTTAATTAAAATTTATTGATCATTGACTATTTAGACCTTATTGGAACTTATTAGATCTGATTGAAACTTATTGATCTGATTGGACCTAATTGAAACTTATCTGAACTGAATACAACCAAATAACGAGACGAAACCACAAGTACTATGTTACAGAACACATTTTTTTTGCAATTTTTGGCACTAGATAAAACCAAATAAGGAGACGAAACCAAATTTACCTTAAAACCCTAGATGATTGTTCCATTTGGCACAACAATACAACCAAATAACGAGATGAAACCCTACTCCTTAATTTGATCCTTCAGACGTTGCTTATGTTTTACAATCATCTCATCATATTGCAATATGCTTACTATAAAGCACTATTTGTTTCTAATATAACAACATGATAATAACATGTTGCATTTTTGTTGTGTTGACTTTATGTAAACTTTTGTTAGTTAAACGCTAAATTTCCACAAATCAAAAGTACTATATTACACAACACAAACATTAGTGCCAATTTATTTCAACCACAATAATACCAACAAATATTTAAAATATAGTGGGTTAATTCACCAATGAATATTGGTGAAAATTGCTTGTAGTGGGAAACACAATCCCAATTAGTGGGAACACAATCCCAATTAGTGGGAACACAATATGGTAACTTTTAAAACATAATTCTTTTGTAACAATACACAAGATGGTTACTTTCAAACATAATTTTTTTTATAACAACACATAAATATTTAATGATCCTTAATTGATTGGTGAAACACAATCTCAATTAGTGGGAACACATTATGGTTACTTTGAAACATAATTCTTTTGTAATAACATAAATATGGTTACTTTTAAACATACTCCCTTTTTTTTAGGGGGTTTTGTAACTAAATATAATTATTTATTGACTAAAATGTACAATTGTAGTATTTCTTAAAGTCCTTAGGATTGTAAATTGATTATAAAAACCATAAGTTGACATAAATAGGGATCCATTTTATTTTAACCATAATAACAACAACAAATATTTTATATTGAGTGGGTAAATAATATATGGCCCAATTTAGAGAATTCAAAATCGCTTGTAGTGCGAAACACAATCCAGATTATTGGGAACACAATATGGTTACTTTAAAACATAATTTGTGTCTAAGGGAACATAATATGGTTACTTCAAACATAATTCTTTTGTAACAAGAAAAACATATTTTTTTAATGACTTATATGTACAATTGTTGGTAATTTATAACATTTTATTGACTATTGAAGGCCTTTAATTATTACAACCATAAATGTCACCGTATTTGTACAAACCCCAGTTGGTACTTAGGTTGTTCGTTTAGCCATTGATTTTTTTTGACAATATTTAATTGATTATTGAAGACCCTATAGTTAAAAAAGGAACATTGTTGAACCCTAGTTTTGATGATGACAAAGGAACAAAGATGCAAACTAAGTAGTGAACTAATGAATTATTTAAGTGTATGATTGTTTAAGGTATCATTGAAAGGAACAAAGAGAATACTAAGTCAAGGAAGAAATCAAGTGAGGATTTTGAAGACTAAGTGAAGATGTCTCCTTTAATTGATACTGGAGAAGCATTGGAGCAAGAAGAATAAAGCAAGGCGTTTTTATTTTCTAGTTCCATTGTAAAGGAACAAGTAATGTTGGTAAGGAACATTGGCAGTTTTATTTGAGAATGATAGTTTGTTCCTTTGTAAGGAACAGACAAGTTGGCACTAAACAAATCAGTTAAAGGAACTTATGAATAAAAGGAACTAGACTTAGGCTCGAAGCATTATAACGGTTCACTAATAGAAGTTGAGTAAATCATGCCTAAATAATAGGTAACTGTTTTTTACTAAGAGAAAAATTGTTTTTATGAAAAAATCTTTCTTAAGGAAAAGATTTTGTTTTTCGAAAAAGAGAAGGAAAATATTATTCGGTTTTAAAAAGGATTTTATTTAAAAGATAATATTCTTAAAGATTTAATTTTAGTTTTAATATTAAATCTGTTTTAAATTAAAACTGATTTTCGGATAATGCTCAAGTAATTCCTATATTCTAGGAGCAGCAATTAAAACATGTCCACGTCCAAGTAAAGATCATGGGATCATGGGATGTGTTATGGAACGTGTTCCTTTATGGAAGGAACATCATGGGATAATGGTCTTATCATGAACACGATTTTAATTCCCACGTTCTATGTTACTATCACTATAAATATTGAAGTCTAAGTAAGTTCCAAAGTGTGTGTGACTAAGTAATTAAGTGAGTTTAACTAATTAAGTGTCAGTGCCTTCATTCTCTCATAATAGCCATTTGTACTTTGCTTACTTACTCTAATTCCACTAAGCTTATTTCGATCAATTGTATTTTGGTATTTGGGGTAAGGGGACTTTGAGTGAAGTTCTGTAAGAGAGAAGCTTTGAGTAAAGCTAGTAAGAGTGAGAAAACTTCGAGTGAAGTTGAGAGTAACTGTTGTTAAGGGAACAGTGGCCCAGGAACTTGAGTTTAGGAACTCAAGGTGTGGCTCGAGAATATAATTAGGTTGTAACAAAGTTGTTTGGCCTAATTAGTGAAAGAGTTGAGTTTAAAATCCCTAGTGGTCGAGGTTGTTTCTTCTTGTTGGGCCCAAGAAGTTTTTCCTCGTAAAAATCCCTTGTGTTCCTCTAGCTTGTTTATTTGTTTAAGTTTAAATTTCCGCAAAAAGTTACGTTTATTTCTACACATACAATTTACCCCCCCTCTTGTAGTGTTCCTAGAGAAATAACAAACATCAACAAAAGCGAAACAAAACACAAATCATTCGACGCTACTTCGTTGGATTGTTCAGGCCTTTATTAAGTTTCACAACATTATTATTTGGTGATTTAGATGTAAAAGTGTTTTACATTCTTTACAATTATCTCTTATGATTAACATTTTAACAAAAAAAAAAATACTATTTATATGCTTGCCTATACACAACTTTCACTACTAATATATTTAATAGTCTTGTGTTGATTTCATAAAGCATTAGTAGGAAATCAATTAATAACATTTATATCTTTCATTGCTATTAGTAGCGAAAACATCTTATCTCTAGTTATTTAAAGACGAATTGCAAAGTATTATAATTATGATGATTATTATTGTTAACCTTATTTACGCATGATTATACTATTTTTTACTAAAACCTGATTGGGACTTATTGACCCGATTGGACCTAATTGAAACTTATCTGAACTTAATACAACCAAATAACGAGACGAAACCACAAGTACTATGTTACAGAACACAATTTTTTGCAATTTTTGGCACTAGATAAAACCAAATAATGAGACGAAACCAAATTTACCTTAAAACCCTAGACGATCGTTCCATTTGGCACAACAATTCAACCAAATAACGAGACGAAATCCTACTCCGTAATTCGATCCTTCAAATATTACTTATGTTTTACAATTATCTCACCATATTTGCTATATGCTTACTATAAAGCACTATTTGTTTCCAATATAATATGATAGTAACATGTTGCATTTTTGTTAGTTAAACGGTGAATGTCCACAGATCAAAAGTACTATGTTGCACAACACAAACATTAGTGCAAATTTATTTCAACCACAATAACACCAACAAATATTTAAGATATAGTGGATCAATTCACTAATGAATATTGGTGAAAATTGCTTGTAGAGTGAAACACAATCCCAATAAGTGGGAAGAAAATATAATAAGTTTTGAAACATAATTCTTTTGTAACAACACACAAGATGGTTACTTTCAAACATAATTTTTGTATAACAATATATAAATATTGAATGACACTTAATTGATTGGTGAAACACAATCTCAATTAGTGGGAACACAATATGGTTATTTTGAAATATAATTCTTTTGTAATAACATAAATATGGTTACTTTCAAATATAACTCCCTTGTAACAAAACATAAATATTTAATGTCTAAAATGTACAATTTTAGGTATTTCTTAATAATGTACTGATTATTAAAGTCATAAATTGATTATAAAAACCATAAGTTGACATAAATAGGGATACATTTAATTTTAACCACACTAACAACAACAAATATTTAATATTGAGTGGGCAAATAATATATGGCCCAATTTAGAGCATTTATATTTGCTTGTAGTGGGAAACACAATCCAGATTATTGGAAACACAGTGTGGTTACTTTAAAATATAATTTTTGTGTAAGGGAACATAATATGGTTACTTTCAAACATAATTTTTCTAAAACAAGAAAAACATATTTATTTAATGACTTATATGTACAATGGCTAGTAATTTATAACATTAAATTGATTATTGAAGGTCTTTAATTATTAACACAAAAAATGTCACCGTATTTTTACAAACCCTAGTTGGTAGTTAGGTCGTTCGTTTAGCCATTGATTATGTTTAACAATATTTAGTTGATTATCAGAGACCCTAGACTTAAAAAGGAACAACAACAAAAGCGAATCAGGACAAAAATCATTAGTCGATACTTCGTTTGATTGATCATGCCTTTATTGAGTTTCGCAACATTATTATTTGGTGATTTAGATGCACAAACGTTTTAAATCACGTGACAGATCAGTAGTCGGTGAGTCGATTCATCGTTAAGACATCGTTTAAGTTTTAAAAAATTGTCCTCATATTTGTAGAAACGCTTAACCTAAGAAGGATGAACAACACTACAACCGAATCACGACACGAAGCAATAGTTGATACTTTGTTCACTCATTCAGGCTTTCTTTATGTTTTAAAATAATGTCACCATAATTTTAGAAACCCTAACATCATTGACATAATAAACCCATTTGTGTAGACAATTGTAGCTATTTACAAATGTATGGTTAAGATTTGACCAACACAATATCACTAATTATAAACCCAAGATTCTCTTACGGGAACACAATACATCTTTCATGTTATATGATGTCATCCCCTAAACTATTAATAATTACATCATGCTTGTACAAGGAGGACTTTTTTTGGTTGGGGAGGTTGGGGGGAATACACTTCACCATTTGTATTATTGAATAACATAGACTTAATTAGGAAGAACAATCGAATCACGACACGAATCAGTAGTCGGTGACTCGTTCGATCATTTAGGCCTCGTTTATGTTTGTCAATAATGTTACCCTATTTGTAGAAACTCTAACCTTATAAGGGAATAACACAAATTAGCTACCCTAAACTAAAAAAAAAAAGACGTTTCGTTGATCGGTACATTCAATCGTGCCCTTTATTATGTCATACATTAATGTCACATATATTTGTAGAAACCCCAAACATAATAAGGGTGAACAACAATATAACAGAATCACGACATAAATCACTAGTCGGTACTTCATTTTAACATAATGTCAAAATATTTGTAGAAATCCTAACATTATTGGCATAACAAACCCATTCAAGAGCACAATTATAGTAATACAAAGATATGGTTAAGATGGGACCCACCACAATACTAGTGATTATAAACACAATATTTTCTTATAGGAACACAATACATCAATTATATAGTTTACAGTTTACACCATCCACTTCCTCCGCCTAAGAAGAAGGGACGAAATTTAAGTTACATTCTAACACCAATGCAAGGTGCGATATGTCCATAAACATGGTTAAAAAATAGCTATACCTTGGTTTTCTTCTTCCTTTTACATTCCTTCATGACTTTCCAGCTCTTCATGGCCTTATTAAAACAACAATACCCCAAATTCTTGCCGAGAATAACCCTATGGGCAATCCGAAATTTCATAGTCAATTATATATGCTGATTTACCAATATTACATAAAGTATACTAACTATGTAATCTTTCATTCAAAATTATGTGCCACCAAATAAAAGTGTGGGTTTCGCAAGATGGAAGTGGCTTTTTTGGGACATATAATTTCAGCACAAGCAATGATAATTTCAACAAAAGTGTGAGTAGCGATGGATCAAAATAAGATCCAAGTAATGATGGCTTGCCCAATACCCAACTATTAACATGTTAACAATCACTAACTATCAAAATTTCACAAAGTATTGAGTAAAAATTAAAAAATGGGGTTTCACTCAATTTGATAAACTAGCACATGGTTGTGTTGATTAGTAGATAAATTGAAAAAAAAATCCCTTAAAATGAAAACAAGTCATATTAGTATGAGTCACTGCAACTAATAATCACAAAATTTCATTCAAGTTCATCGAAATGAAGTGGTAAAGACATAAAAAAAACATCAACTTTTAACTATACTATAATTTATAGAATATGGGTATTATATATATTACCAAAATAAACTCTGCAAATAACAAACAACACCACCACATTTAGCACGAAATTTTTGGCTTCATCTCTCATCTTATTTCAACCTTATACAACCACGAATGTTTTTCAATTTAACCCACTCAATTTCTTGAATTTAACAAAACCCAATCAATTTCTTAAAATTTAACAAAACCCACTCAATTTCAATGAAATTTAACAAAACGTCAGTTATTATACACGAAATTAAGACATGTTTAGAAAATGGGAAAATTTCTTAGGTACCCCTGAGGTTTGGCGTAATTCATAAATTACCCTCCACATTTGGGGAATTCCTCAAATACCCCTGAGGTTTGTGTTTGGACTCAAGATACCCTTACTATGGATGGAACTCTAACGCCGTTAGGTTTTCTTTCTCTCTCCTCCTTTTACTTGCCCTCAGCCACTGCTGCCACCACCCTTTCATTTTCTTGCAAATTTTTCGTGTTGCTCAAATGTCCCTCCATCAATCTCCACCTTGCGACCTATATCTCCCCCTTACATTTCCTCACAAAGAAATTAGATTTTAGGGATTATTTGGGGCTTTTGAATAAGTTAGGGTTTTTCGACAATTCTTTTGCTGAGAACGATGGAGGCGGTGAAACAAGGCGATCTGGGAGAGGAGGAGGGATAGCCTCATGGTGGAGTTTACGGGGGTGAAGCACAGGGAGTCCAATAGGGAAGGAGGAAGGCGACGCATGGGACGAGTGCGAGGACTATGTGGGTGAAGGGGGAGGGTTGTATCGTCGGTGATGGATGAAGATGAGAGAGGTGTAGGCTTGTGGTGTCAGGTTGGTTGTGGTGGTGTGGTGGTGTCAGATTGATAGTCTCGGTACTCGTATCGGGTTGTAGTGCTAGTCGTGGTGTTGGTTTTTTCTGAATATCTTGTCAAAAGTTGTGAGTTAAGCATAAATACAACGTCATTTAGGACCTTCCCTAAACGTCATTCATACCCGAGAAATTTCTCAAAAAATCCTGAAGGTAAAGATTCTAAAAAAAATCCTCCTTTTTCATTCCAGTGTTTCACCCTGTAAGTTCACACATCCTTCTTTTCCTTTTTATTAGAAATTTCTGTATTTTGCTATTTTGAACTTCATTAGAATTGGTAATCATAGGAATCCCATTTGTGATATATTCATTTGGGTCTTCATTTGTGATTTTTTTTGTTAACTTTGATAATTGTTTCACAGTAATAAAGTGCCCTTTTTTTTTGGTATACTTTTCAGCTCATAGTTTATGTTTATTGCTGTTTTTTTTTCGGTGAATATGTTTTTTGTCGTTTGCTGCTGCATGTTTATCTTATTATTAATTTTTTTTGCTTGGGTAGATATGTGGGTACTTATAATTTCCTAATATTTGCGATAAACTTTTAGTTTCATAAGGTGATTGTAAAGGTCAAAGTGTAATTGAGGACTTAAGTCACTTGATCATAATAAAGGGTTACATTTAATGCTACTTATATGATGCATAAGAACAAGAAGTCTGTAGGATTTTTGATGTAGGTGGGATCCTGACGTCGAGATGTACACGGTCTTACCTCTTAACTAATCTAGCTTACATGGGGTTTCATTTTGTGTCAAAATGTTTGCTTCCGGATCGTTTGAACTATATGTTACCTAAGGGTGTTGTGTGTTTTTGGGTGATTGGAGTTCAATGATGGTATTTTGCTTGATATCATTATATCTGTTTGTTTTGTTTTATGGTTTTTGTTATTGATCCTGTAGAACGAAATAATGACGAAGAATGAATGAGAGGAGAGTATTCCATGTTATTGGTGTTAAAAAAAAAATCTCCATGTAGCAGTTAGACAACAAGAAACTATGTTTTTTGTTATAAAAATGCACTGAAGGACCAAGTTTTTGATGTAATAAATGCAATGAAGGACTTAACTTTTTTTTTTTTAGGACTTCAACTTTTCGCTGATCTCAGGTGAGTTAAGTGGCCTGAGATTTAACTCTAGGTCCTTAAAGATGAAAAAAAAAGTGAAAGATCCTTACAAGTGAAAAATACTAAATGTTAAATCATGTATTTATGCTTAACTCAGTATTTGTTAAAAAAATAATCCTATCACTGTTAACATCTTGCACGGAACCTTTTGGCCTGTTCCTAATGTAAAAACTTCTCTTTATGGATGAAATCAAGAATCTACTTACCCAACTCCACTATCTATACATATATATTAAAAGGCGTGCGTAACAACGTCGAAGGGTCACGTGGCACCCTCCTCCTGCCACCAGAATTTTGCCACGTGTCTGTTAACCAATAAAGTCAAGTAGTCACTTTTAAAAAATAAATAAATATGCTAAAGCCTGGGCTTGAACCCTTGACCTTATGTAAGGATTTTCAAAGAATCACCATCTCATCCAACATCTCTTAGTGATCCATGTTTCCACAAAATTACAAATATGTCTTGTAATTAGTTAATGTTATTAAAGATATCCCTTAAAGTAAATAAATTTGCATGTTCATTAAAATTAATTATGTATGCATGATACCATTTGAAGAGCATTGTTGACCACTACAGTACTACCACTAGGGAGTTTTAGTTCATGTAATCTATGTACAATAAAAAAAAATTAGAAATTGCATAGTATAGGGTTTGATCCCGAGACCTCAAGTACATATACTAAATTCTTAACCACTAGGCTAAGTTGTACTCCCTCCGTTTCCTAAAGATCTTCCCTTTTTCCGTTTAAGGGTGTTTCCAAAAGATCTTCCCTCTTTTGCTTTATTCCTTATTTGGCAAAACAAATTTCCCTATTTACCCTCTCATGTCACTATCATATGGTCCACCATTACATTATTAATTCAATTTACTCTCTTTCTCTCTCCTACTTTAACTCCTTTTATTTGTTTATTTATCTTAACCCCTTTCCCTCTCCTATTTTACTCATACCATGCCCCACACAACTTGATTTTCCTTGGTATCTGTAGTAACTGGGAAGATCTTTAGGAAACGGAGGGAGTATTTATTGTTATTATCATAAAGTATTATATTAATAAATGAAATTTTTTCTTACCCGGGGCATAGCCCGGGCCTAAGAACTAGTATATATTAAAAGGCGTGCGTAACAACGTCGATGCGCCACGTGGCACTCTCCTCCTGCCACTAGAATTTTGCCACGTGTCTGTTAACGAACAAAGTCAAGTGGTCATTATTTAAAAATAAATATGCTGAAGCCTGGGCTCGAACCTCTGACCTTACGTAAGGGTTTTCAAAGAATCACAATCTCATCTAACATCTCTTAATGATCCATGTTTCCACAAAATTAAAAATATGTGTTGTAATATTAGTTGATGTTATTAAACATATCCCTTGCATCCTTAAAAATAAATAAATTTGCATGTTCATTAAAATTAATTATGTATGCATGATACCATTTGAAGAGCAGTGTTGACCACTATAATACTACCCCTAGGGAGTTTTAGTTCATGTAATATATGTACAATAAAAAAATTTAGAAATTGCATAGTATAGGGTTTGATCCCAAG
Organism: Beta vulgaris subsp. vulgaris; assembly: GCF_026745355.1. Lineage (NCBI taxonomy): Eukaryota > Viridiplantae > Streptophyta > Magnoliopsida > Caryophyllales > Amaranthaceae > Beta > Beta vulgaris. Next base: position 18,525,549 of record NC_079204.1, on the reverse strand, counting down.
ACCTCAAGTACATATACTACAGTCTTAACCACTAGGCTAAGTTGTATTTATTATTATTATCATAAAGTATTATATTAATAAATGAATTTTTTTTCTTACCCGGGGCGTAGCCCGGGCCTAATAACTAGTTGAAAGGCAAATCGTGTCGCTTATTATGTATTTATGTTGCTTCTCTTAAACACTTTACAACAGTCCACCAGAATATCTATGTCATTAATATGGCTTATTTTCCGTCTTTAGATAGAATAGGGCTTTGTCTTAATGGACATCAGAATACAATTTAATTTCAAGTCTACCAAACTGGAAATCAGATGGTATGCTAATATCCATAAGACAAAACCTTAAAATTGCTGCAAAGCTTTGAACGAGAAGTGGAACAAATTTTTAATATGTTCAAATTATTAGTGACTTGTCAAATATTACCTCCGTCTTTTAATTGATTTACTATTTCTAATTTGGGTATTACTTTGGATTAAAACAATTCTTAAAGAAAAATTTCCAATATATATAAGATATACTTCCTCTGTAACAGAAAAGATGCAATAATTAAACATTTTATACCTCATAAATAATATCCATTAGTTGCATTTTTTTTGTTGAAAGAGGAAATATAAAACATAGTCATGTGGGGTCTTGTTTGATTCGTTTCATTGTGTGCATTTGGAAAACCAAACTTTTATAATTTTACTAATCAATATGTAATTAAAGATATGACCGTTACAAACAAAGTGTATTGGGAAAATGAGAAATCTATTAACTATTACGCGACTAAGGCAATACTCTCTCTGTTTCAAAATATAAGGCATTCACGCTTTACAAAAATTTGCTTCGACCACAAATATCTCTAATACTATAAATAAAATTTATATTGTTGGATTCGTCTTAAAAAAATGTAATATCCCGTATTTAAGTAATATTAATTATCGGATTAATTATAAATTAAATCTTTTCAAACTAACAAAAACAAGAATTATAGATATTAAAATGTATAATAAGCTATTTCAAGTTCCCTTTATTTGATCTAACTAGTGAACAATAGAACAAGTATATACTTAAGCAAAAATAGAAATTTACAAAAATGCCCCTATGAGCCTAAGAACTCTATACCATCTTCTTCCGTCCTCCATTTTCTTTCTCTGGCAAATTATTTTGAAGTGTTCACACATGAAATCAAACACTTCAATTCAATACTACAACGCTCATGTCAGAAATCTTCTTCATTAGTCAATAAAGCTTTCTACAATATCTCACAAAAATCTGGAACTTTGAATTCTCCATCTTCCTTCATTAATATAACTTGACCAAAGTTCATATGCTTTGAATTATAAACTGAGCAGCAAAGCAATGGTAACCTCCAACAAGTTCTATAAATACCGATTGATTTCCAAGATTTGCGAACACAAACAAAACCAAAAAAAAATCGGAACTTTGTCAACCAAAAATACCACAAAATAAACCCACTGCTCTGTTTTGGGCAAGCTGCCCAGCACCGCCACGACACCACCAACAACAACATCGTCATCCACCAAACGCCCTGTGCACCACCACGACATCACTAACCACCACCTGCGTCACCGTCGCCACCACGGTGGCAGCATCACTTAACCACGCACTCCCTTCCTTTCTCTCGCTACACCCACTCGGCCACTCGCAGCACCATTCTCTCTCTTCTCGACCCACCTGTGCCGACGCGCCTCCATCGGAACCAACTCCATCTTCACTCCGACGAATCCGACGAATCCGACGAACAAGCTCACTGCCGCATCCTCCCTCTCCGGCGACACGCAGCTGTTCCTCTTTTCCCCTGTTTTGTTTTTGCCGCAAGGTATATGGAAACATACCTTCTGTTTCCTTTATATTCTCTTTCCTTTTTATCTTCTGTTTTGTATGAGTTATAGTATGTAGGCTCATTTAATAATTGAACTTGATTAGTGATTTCGGGCCTAATGTACCTAACCATATTTTACTAAAAACAATTCACGTAAGTTTATGAAATGTTGATACTGACTACCCATTAATATTATTGGAAGCATTTCGTAAAATTACAACTAGTTACTAGTTTACTACAATGTAAGTATAATATAATCTAAGTAATATGACTTAGCTTAATTAACGGGCAACTTGGGAGAAACAAGTTTAGCAAATATAATACTAAGTAGTCTTATCCTTTATTTTGTTAAGTTCATATTATTAACCTTAATTTATTAATATTTAAATATGACAAGTTTTATTTTTATAAAAGCTAATGTAATAATCCCTTCAAAAAAAAAAAAAGCTAACGTAATAATAATAATTATTTAAGTAATAAGACGGTACTTATAAAGTTTAGTAAACAAAACGAATATACATAGTCCAACTATTAATTTGGTTAATGAGTCAACCTTATAACTATAATAATAACAAATGAGGAATATTACAGTATTAAATTATTGGTTAGATTAAGGAAAAAGGGATATTACAAGCCTCCCCCGACTATCAAAGTTACTAAGCAGGATTTGAGGTAACGTCTACTGCTAACACCCGCATTCCCTTTCTAAATATATGTTTTATTCCGACCTTTATATAATGTTTATGTTAAATATATGCTTTTATAGATTGCGGGATATGAAATCTTTTTATGAACCTGATATTTCATGACGTTACGTAATTTATGATGAATTGCGAAAGATTAAAGAATATGATTTTCATGATGATTGTGAAGTATAATGTATAAATAAAAAGAAAGGAACATGATAAAAAAAGTGAAAGATGGTTCTTGGCAGTACGATGTTATGTTGGTCGTGCACGTACCGTTCTATTCTATGGCGGAAACGCCACCTTCTGGTTAGGGACAATTGTCCCTGGTGGCACCGCACTATGCTTGGCTTTATGCCACCTTCTGGTTAGGGATGATGTCCCTGGTGGCTATTGCCCTATGATTATGATGATGATGATGGGAGACGTCCCTGTATGTTATACTCGCCAAGTTACCAATAAGATAATTATGATGATGATTATGATATGAAGATAATAATGAATTTATGTTTACATAAAATGTTTATGAAATGTTTTTACTCTATTCTCTCTCCTCCCTGTTTGCAACTAAAATGAATTGAAATGAATTTACGATTTAGAGTGTATGTTACTGGGCCTCGGCTCATGACGTTTTGCTTTTCTGTTTTAGGTAATGACGGGGATGACGGAATGGCGTAGCAGTGAGGAATATTACTACTTAAATTATGCAGACTCTTATTAATATGTATTCTAAGCTTGAGAACATTAGTTTATGAACCTTAATATGTTTCACCTAGTTATTTACGCATTTCTAAGTTAGTTATTAAGTTTAATATTTATAAAGTTACGTTCTTTAACGAACTTATGTTGCCTTGTATTTTCCAAAAGGAAAGTACGGCAGTAACGCACCGACTAAGTTAAGTCTTCCGCTGCTAAGTAAGAGCTAATTAATGAATTAACGATGCTTAGGAGTCGGGGCGTTACAAAAAATACTATAATAATATTATTTTTTAAAATTTTCTATCAACATAAATTGAGAGTAATTAACGGTCAAAGTTTGACCTCAAACATTATGCGTGCCTTATATTTTGAAACGGATTGAGTATAACATAGAAAAATAAACATCAACGAAATACTATTAACTAGCTACAGCCTTCAAGAAAATCTACATAGAATGTAATCGATTACTAATTCAAGATTGCAAATAGTTTAAATATTTTCATGCCAAAACATCTAGAAACGTAAGAACCTAATTTATCTCTCTTTGGTTTGGGAAATAGCTTTTTTTATTCATATACAGTAATTACGCATCAATGTGCTAATCCAATTCTTTGGCAAAAGAGGATCAGAATACCACGCATTGACGTCTATGAGCTCATCTAAAAATGTTAGTAAGTCGTGGAACCTCTTGAATTTGGCGTGGATGTTACCCAACTTAGTTGGTAAACTTTTGTGAGGGTGGTTTCGAAACCTGAAATCGAATCACATTTACATCACTCCGCTTAATCGCTCATTTTAAAAAAAGAAAGGTTTGGCATCGCATCACAAAAGATAATATGTATAGATAAATTGTGAAAAACAACAATCCACCACTATAAAGACAACAGTAAGATTGTTGGAAATGGCTGCTCAAAGTTGATCTAGGTGAAATCTTTATCACCGACAAACCACACAACCCCAAGAAAAACAAGGGGCCAAAAAACTTTCAAATTATTGCAAAGCAAACATGTCTAATTACTCTAATTATTCCATAACGAATTATTGTATATTACAATCATTTTCCCAGTCAATCAACCAATCCATTCATGATCATGACTTAATAATTGATATGTACAACACGCCTTTTACCATATATATATTTAAGAAAAATTTGTACAATTGTAGAACAAATCAACCTTATTCAATTAATCATAACACAATTCAAATAACATATGATTTTTTTCCAAGACAAACATAAAGGAGCAGTCTATTGACTATTTCTACTATCTAAACTCGCAAATGTTTCACCTTAACTAGATAGTACCTGTAATGCAAGAGAACATCCTATGACTTCTATATCTCTTGATTATTTGCTTAGAAGGAGACGTAGAAATCCTACCAACACCGTTTCCCTCATCATGATCATACTTGAAGTTATACCCAACGTTGCTCCCATACTCCCCCGCAGACCCGAACCGGCGATGCCCACTTCTTCTACCCTCGAACTCGCCTCGTCTCTCCGATCGAGGGGCGTAGAACTCGCTGCTTTGATCATGATCATGATCTTGGTTGTGATGTTGTTCAGCAATATCATAGAAATCAGCTAAGTTGTAAGTTTGAGTAGCTCCCACAGAAAGGCACCTGTATTGCCTACGAACTTTGTTTCTCTTGATGGCCTTAAAGACCATAGGAATAAAACCCTCCATCTTTTGAAACACCTATGTTTTTATGGCTGATTTTATGAGAATCTTTTTGTGTTTGGATGATGAGACTATGCTTTATTGTTAAGGAGGTTGAGGTCTATTTGCTTTCTAGCTTATTGATCTGTTTGCTCCTGTTGGAAGGGTTTGGTGAGTTTTCCATTATAAGGACGTTTTTTTGACTTGAATGCTATGCTAAGGTATCACTATTGATGAGTTTATTAATAATATATTTGAATTTGAAAAGTCTTGCCATCCAACAAAGACATCAATTGATTGGAATAATATCATACATTGCAATATTGTTGGCTGTATCATCAAATAGCCAACTACTTTTTGCAAACATATTTCACTCCGTTATTGTAATACTAGTTTTACATACAAGCTATGTTTGCGAAAGTATATAAATTAAAGTAGGTAGTTGACCTTCCTCTTTTTTTTTTTTCCTTTTGATTTCTATCTTTCGATATCTTTGTGTTGCACCATATAATAAAAATTTATGAAATTAAATCTGAATAAGTTTTTTTTTTTTGAAAAAAAATCGTAGAAAAAAAAATTAGGAGACCCTTCACTTAGACGAGTACTAACTTTTATATAATTATATGCACACTATGCATGTAAAGTTGAAAGATGAATAGTAATTGCTTTTCCTTTTTTTTTTTTATAAAAACTAATAGAGTGGTAGGGACTTTGAAATTTAGTATGTTTAGAGAGGGTATGTGTTGAAGAAGACTTGTTGAACTTTTCTCTCTGCGAGTTCTCTAGCTTTGTTAGGCGCCATGTGCATACCTCGAGGGTTGAAAGACTCGAAGAGTGTGATCAAAAGAAGGCAAAGGCAGATTGGCATCATCATCAAATACAAAAAAACCTGGTCCATGGATGAAGTTCTCAGAGTAGGAATAATTTATACAAATATATTAAAAGGTGTGCTTGACAACGTTTATGTGTCACATGTCACCCTCATTTTGCCACTAGAATTTTGCCACGTGTCTATTAGCCAATAATAGTCAAGTCATCATTATTTAAAAATATATGTATGTTGATGCTTGGGCTCGAACCCTTGACCTCAAGTAAGGATTTCCAAAGACCCGCCATCTAATCTAACATCTTTTAGTGATTCACGTTTACACAAAATTATAGATATGTGTTGTAACTAGTAATGTGGCAACCAATTCCTACTTCTAACTACAAAGTTTATTTTTCTTATTTGATTTTTTTACAGTCATCCCCTTGAACTATCTCCCCTTTCGAAATTCATCATGAACCTTAGAGTCCTTTACTTCGTAATTAATGGGGCAGCGTTACAAATTATTCTTGATGCTAATCAAATCTTATTATTTTTGTTCGAAAATACGAATCAGGAGATGGAGTTCAAAGGTCAGAGCGCAATGTCCATAAAGAAGGTCAGTGAAGAATCCAGTAAGACCAGAAGCGAGTATTATTCAAGGAACAATTGCCGAAGAGGTTGGAGGATATTGTTCTTCTTATTTTGCTAAGGCTGTGACGATAGGTCTTCCAAAGTCCAAACACGAGGGTAGATTAGAAGGCAAAGGTGGGGTCGGAATGCGACATATTTCACCTTCATTGAGTGAGTTGCATAAAGCTCATCTTTTTGTGTTGCACATGTTACTGAAGTTAATCCATACTTAGAAAGACATATGCGTGAATTGCGTCACAAAGATCCGTCCAAAGGGGAGAGGGCATTGATGAATGAGCATAACAGGTCGTTCATTGACTGGTTTCACAATAAAGTAATTGGTGAATTGTCTGCAAACAACCATCATGTACCTGATACAATTAAGTGGTTGGCATATGATCCACGTGACAGTTTTAACTCGTATGAAGGGTATGATATCAATGGTTATACCTTTTACACTGAACGTCAGGATAAGAAATCAAAGGTGGTCCAGAATTGTGGGGTTTCAATGGTTGCATCATCTAGGGAGTATGCGAGTGCAAAGGATAAAACTCCGATTGATGCTAAACAATCATATGATGGGATCATTCAAGAAATATGGGAGCTCGATTATTGTGACTTCACTATGCCTATTTTTCAATACAAGTGGGCGGATAATAGACGTGGTTTGCAAAGGGATGAGTGCGGTTTTACTCTAGTCGATATGAGTCGCCTGCGTGACACTGAAGAACCTTTTATCCTCGCATCACAAGCAAAACAAGTGTTCTATGATAAGTTTGATGATATCCCCCCTTTCTCAATCCTAAATGATGATATAATGAATGTGTCTGATACCGAAAATAGTTACAAGCGAAGGGAGCACCAAGAAGGTATAACGGTCATCGAGCAACCTATTGACCAAAATTAAAGGTAAGAAATGTTCTATATGAGTAATTTGACTTATAAATTGATGTACTTATAATAGATTTTGTTACAATAATGTGATGATGTATATTGTTTTAAATTTCGTCAACACTCTTTGTTGTTTCTATGTATATGCTACAAATATGGCTAGTGACGATTGGAGCGATCATTCATCGGAGTCCGATGCACCTTTTCACCCAGAAAAGGAGGTTGACCAGGGAGAGGACAGTGATCGTGCTGCAGATGCTTTTGATGCTTGGATGGAGAGATTTGAGGTAGATACTGATAGGAATGCTTTACTTGGCATTGAGGTGACAGGTGATCAGCAGCCACCCCCTCAGGTTCGTGTTTATTTCAATATTGTAAATATTGAATATGTAATTTGCTTGTTCGTTCTCTAATTTAATTTCCTTATTTTGATTCTTAGATCCACGTCAGACCAGTGCATATTATGGTGCACAAAGGAGCGGGAAGAAGTCAAGTGGGAATCCAAAGGCATCTAGAAAGAGTAAAAGAGGTTCCACAATGAATCTCCACAACACAGGAGATATAGTCTTAGAGTTTGATGATTTGGGAAGACCAACAGGTAAATAATTATAATTTATCATGCTTATTACGATTTCATGTTTGGATTTCTAATTGTTTGCTTTATTAGGTCAATGGCGAGCCAAGTATGGTATTTGGATCGGTCTTTCTATACGGAAGCTTAACATCAATTGGTCATGGAGACACATTTCTCCTACCTTGTTGGATTTGATGTGGACAGACAATATGGTAAAGACCTCTAACATATCATATATAATTAGTTTCATGTGTTTAATGTTAGTTTTGATTGGCAATACAAGATATAGATAAGTTGGAACCAAAATAAGCCATTTTAGGCCATTTCGGGCCATTTTCTTCCAAATGAATGAATATGAATAGTTTCATGCTAGTTTAAGTTGTAAACACCTCTAACATATCATATATACTTAGTTTCATGTGTTTAATGGTAGTTTTGATTGGTAATACACAATATAGACAAGTTGGAACCAAAATAAGCCATTTTAGGCCATTTCGGGCCATTTTCCTTCCAAATGAATAAATATGAATAGTTTCATGCTAGTTTAAGTTGTAAACACCGCTAACATATCATATATACTTAGTTTCATGTGTTCAGGTAGTTTTGATTGGTAATACAAATATAGACAAGTTGGAACCAAAATAAGCCATTTTAGGCCATTTCGGGCCATTTTCCTTCCAAATGAATGAATATGAAAAGTGTCATGCTAGTTTAAGTTGTAAACACGTCTAACATATCACATATACTTAGTTTCATGTGTTTAATGGTAGTTTTGATTAGTAATATAACATATAGACAAGTTGGAACCAAAATAAGCCATTTTAGCCTATTTTGAAAAACAGAATATGTTTCACATTCCCGACGAGGTTCCATACAAGAAGCAGTACTTGTCTGCTGTGAACACTAGATGGAGGGATTTTAAGAGCAAATTGGTATCTGGTTGGATCACAATGATGAGAGTTATATCAAAGAAAGAGAAGTTAGGTGATAGTCCACTAGATGTATACAAGCACATCAAGAAGGAGGATTGGGCCACCTTCAAAGAAAAGATGACGTCATATGATGCTATAGTAAGTTTATAATCTTATTATTAACTTGGTTTTATTAATTTAAATAATATTATACTAACTTAATGTATTTTTTTTTTGCAGAAAAAGCGAGAAAAGGCGCTCGAGAGCGCAAAAAAGAACACACATCATCACCACTTAGGTCAGAGGAGCTATGGAGATGTTAGAGAGTTGTGGAAGCAGGAGAAATTCGATCCACCTAGTTTTGATTCTAGATCGTCATCTAGTACACCATCCTCCTCGGTGTCCTCCACTTTTAACCGGGGTGATGATTGGGGGTGCGCAATGCATAAGAAAGATCCTGTTACTAAACATCGATTTATTCCAGCTGAGGAAACAAAGATTGCAGCTGACAAATACGTATGTATATCATTATAATTAACTTTTAGTTTGACATGAATATTTTTTTCATTTATTAACTATATTATTACTGTTAACTTGCTTTTTGGGCAGTTGGAGTACAAGAAGAAGCAAGCCAAGGGTGAGTTCATTCCGGTACGTAACAGAGACGCCCTTTTATGGCTCTTGGAGAGAAGCCAGATCATTTGGGTCACTGTTATGGTTTTGGAGGCGCGAATGTTGGCTATACGAAGGCTTTTGGGTACGTACCTCGTAGGCACTATAGGAGATCGAGTCAGGAAAAGAGGAGGCATTCATGCGGAAAATGAGTGAAAGGTGGAGGAAGGACATCGCCACATATATACAGAATGTGATGATTTCACAGCCCACTCAGCCACCTACACATCCACCTATCGGGCCATATCCTTCACCATCTGCTGGGCCATCTCCTTCACATGTACAGACACCTACTCAGTCACCTACTGGGACATATTCTCTTATTCCATCTCCTTCACATGTACAACCACCACATACTCAGCCACCTACTCAGCCACCTGTTGGGCTATATCATTTTTTCCCTTCACCATTTTCTGTGCCATCTCCTACACAGCCCACTCAACCACCTATTCCATCATTTGTTCCACCATATGTTGGGCCATCTCCTGAGGTAGCTGCTTCACAGCCCACTCAACTACGTACTCCACTATTTGGATTTTCCGACACTCATTCTCCTCAGCTGAAGGTACATGTAATTATTATATATACATGTGCTTTATACAAAAAATTATCTTATATACATGTCCTTTATGCAAATAATTATCATATATACATGTGTGTTTATCAAATATATCAAATAATATCTTATATACATGAACTATACGTTGCTGTTAGGACGAGGTTCCATGTCGATTGTATTTGATAGATCCAACTAGTGGAGAGACTTGTCTAGTGGCAGATGCATATTCTTATGCTTTTGATGAGACCACTACAGTTCATGGGTCTAGAATGATGAATGATCACCTGAAAGTGAAAATTCATCGAATTATAGAGAAATATGGTCATTTGCCACTACCTGTTCCCATCCCTGCATATGAGATCGACACTACAACTACTACTTTGGGTACTTGGGTGCAATGGCCAAAAATTTTAGCGCAAATGTTAAGTGATGAGATAATTGTTCATATAGCCTCCATTTTTGTAAAAAAATAGCTTTCAATTTAAAAATTTCATAATCTTATGCGCGTTTTGAAAAATAATTATTAGGTTACACCGACACCTAAAAAAACAAAAGGGATTTCGGGGGAGGCTGTTAGATCTTCTAGCCAGCTGCATTCAGCCGGTTCGGCTTCTCATTTTAGTCCAGTTATCGATGAATCGTTCTTGGACTCCTCACTGAAGACTGCAGGGAGTTAGCAGATACGCTTGCCCTTGCCGTGCAGACGATGATGCTGTTGGTGTTACCTTGCCGAGATCCTTGTTCCATTATTCAAAAGATGATGGCACCGCTTTTCTGACCAAGGAGGATATTGGTCAGTTTTTGAAAGGAGAAATGATTAATATTTCTATTATCCAAGTGTACATGAGGTAACAATAATCAAAGTTATGATTTTTTTACATTTAATTATATGGTAGTTATATTTTTCACATATAATTTACTTCAATTTTTAGGGCTAAGCAGTCGGACTTGGATGGATTTGGGGATGCTATTGGACGTGTTTTGATGTGTCCGCAAAGTACCGTACGGAGGTGCATGCATCGGAGGAGGTAACGAAGTACATTGTGCATGCTATGATGCGTCCGTCGATGTAGGTGCTAGTATCATGTTCGCGCCAATCTTTCAAGAGTAATATTCTATCTTAATATCTACAAATATTGAATTGTTGCATGATATGTGATTTTTTAAGTAATTATTGTTATTCAATCTTTCAATAGCCATCATTGGATGCTCCTTGTCATATGTCCCTTGATCGGGATAATTTATACCTTCGATTCTGCCAGCTTCACAAACCGCGGAAGTTAAAGCTTAAAACGCCTATGATAGCGTAAGTTGATATACGTTTGATATAATTCAAATGAGTTGAGATTATAACACACATAATTAAAGACTAAATCATTTGATGTTGTGTTATCTAGTGCTTTTAGGAGGTTTCGGATGAGCGGCTACAAAGTTCGTCGGAGAAGCTTTTGTGGAAAATTTTGAGGTATATATAATAGAATTGTTGATTCAATTAAAAGTTACTTTATTCTCATTATACGGTAAATTTTCTCATTTTCTTAAAACTTTTGATAAAGTGCCCGCAACAACAAGGAGGCACGGAGTGCGGTTATTTTGTGATGCGATACATTTTTGACGTACTCGCTTCATATTTTGGTTCGTAGGATTTGGACAAAGTAAGTTCATATAATTATTCATTTCATATTTAATATATTTAACTATTTGATGCTAACTTTGGTAAATTATTTTCAGGTTGCTCAAACCTTTACGAAAGATCCTTATACGGAGGATCAAATCAATGAGGTGAAGAATAGGTGGGCAAGATACTTTATTGATGAGTGCATTGCGTAGGTTAGTTAGTTTATGTTAATTTTCTTGTTTTTCTTTAACTTTAGAGAACATATACATTATTGCAACTTGTACCAACCAACATTGTAGTGTTTTGATATTATATATATATTATATATATATATATTAATAATTATTTATATATTATTATATATATATATATATATATATTATATATTATATACACACACACACACACGTTGGGTTCGCTAAATATTTTGTTGGATTATTGAATTGTATTTATGATGTTGGTTGTTGGGTTGAATATTATGTTGGTTATTGGGTTGAATATTGGATGATGGATGTTGGAGATGGTGGTTGTTTGATGGAATTTTGAATTTGCTTGGATGGTGGCCTGGATCTCGGAGATGTTATTGGTTATTGTACAGGTTAATTCCCAATCATAGGGTTATCCAATTTACAAACGGAGCTCTGTCGAAATTTATGCAGAAAATTTAATAGCATATTGCTGCATAGCTTCCTCAAGGTTGTATATATAGCTTCCCAATCATTATTGAATACAATAAAAAAAATTTAAAAAAAAGAAGGCATATTGCTGCGGTTTCTTAAGGAAACCGCAACAATATGCCTTTAATATTTTTTAATAAGGAATATTGCTGCAGTTTTGGCCCAGAAACCGCAGCAATATTCCTAAGTAAATAGATAAAAAAAAGGAATATTGTTGCGATTTCTGTGCCAAAACCGCAACAATATTCTCTGTTAAATAGATAATACATAATAATATTGCTGTGGTTTAGCCTAAAAACCGCAGCAATATTTGTAGATATTGCTGCTGTTTAAAACCACAGCAATATATTTATTACCTATTGCTGCCCCGTTAATTGTTGCGCGCCCAGAACTGCAGCAATAGGCCACTTTTTGACCGCATCAATAAGCTTTTATTCTACTAGTGTATATAGGTGAAGTGGGTTGAGTTTAAAGTGGACATAGTACTATAATGAACATCGTCTCTAATGAGCTGAATGCTCTAAGGGCATTGGTATAGTCCTTAGAGGATGTTTATTATCCCGAGATTATTACCTTCGATAATAGATTACAGATCCCCATTTTCTTCATCAGGAGAATGCCATTATGGTAGTCAATTTCTTCTGTAATTAAAGATAAACCTATTTCATGAGCTTTGGCCCGAAAAATCTTACCCATGAGATATATGAGAACGTTACACTTACCAGTTACCAGCAATAGTCAACAAGTTGGTAGCATAACCTTCAAAATTCAGTATGATTGTATCATGCAGAAGAGGCGCCAATTTGCTGTGTTAATGCATTTGTTCCTATACAGTTAGTGTTGGTAGAAAAAGGAATGAAAGTTTCATTTGATTCACCTCGTTCCTTTCTTGCCATTCCATGATATGGTTTTAGCCTAAAATGAACACCTAGAATATGAAAGTACAAAAAAATAACGGTTTTTTCACCAGGTACCCCTGTGGTTTTTCAAAATTCATGGGGTACCCCTAGTTTTAAAAAAATGCACCAAGTACCCTTATTGTTTCAAACAAATGTACGAAATGCCCTTAATGACTAACGGTGTTAAGTTTCCGTTAGTCATTAACCCTAACTCACCCCTCTAACCCTAATTAAACCCTAATTAAATCCGAATTAACCCTAATTAAATCCTAATTAAACCCAACTTAGAACCATCACCCCTCCCTACCCCACCCACTCACCACCACCTGCAACACCATCCCTCCTTTACCCACCCTCGCAGCAGTCGTCCTTCCCCACCCCCTGCAGCACCCATCCCCTCCCCACCCATGCGGCAGCCACCTCCCCCATCCCTCGCACCCCATCCCTCCCCACTGCCGTCGTTTTTCGTCGATTTCCCCACCCCCACCCCCCTCTAGAACTGATTTCGAAGATCAAAATGGTTTTCGAAATCTTTTTCAAAAATCATTTTCGAAATCAATTTCAAAAACCATTTTCGAAAAGGATTTTTGAAAACATTTTCGAAAACCATTTTCGAAACTATTTTCGAAAACCTTTTCGAAAACCATTTTCGAAAACCAATTTTGAAATCAATTTTGAAAACCATTTTCGAAACCATTTTCGAAATCAGTTACGAAATTCGTTTTTGAAAAAAAAATCGATAAAGAAGAAGGAGAAAGAAAAAGAAATGAAGAAGAAGGAGGTGGTATTTTCTAGCCCAGTTCGACGGTGATGGGTTGATTTAGGGGCTTCGATTTGGCGGCGGGAGTGGAGCAACCAGGGGCGGTGGTGGGTCACTGTTGGAAATACGACGGGGGTGGTGGGGGTGGGGAGGGGGAATTCGATGGGGGTGGTGGGGGAAGGGTGGGGGCTTGCTTGTGGGTGGGGAGGGGTGGTTGGATGGTTAAGGTAGGGGTGAGATGTTAGGAGGTTAGGATTAGGGTTCAAGGGTTAGGGTTAGATGGTTAATTAGGATTAAAGGGTTAATTAGGGTTAATGACTAACGGAAACTTAACACCGTTAGTCATTAAGGGCATTTCGTACATTTGTTTGAAACAATAAGGATACCTGGTGCATTTTTTTAAAACTAGGGGTACCCCATGAATTTTGAAAAACCACAGGGGTACCTGGTGAAAAAACTGAAAAAATAATTATAATACTCTAAAATGAAATACTCTTTGTTGTTGATTTTTATTGAACTTGACCTAAACTATACTTGATTATGTCCAAACTTAACTTAATCTGAAGTTGTCCGAATCCATACTTGATCTGAGCTGAATTAGATCTAAACCAATATCGATTTGATTCAAACTTTACCAGAATTGTAGTGACATGACATCATCTCGCCCCAAATTCGAACTTGACCCGAGCTAAGACAACCCAACTCTCACATTCTAGTTGGTAGATTTGACAAGGATATATAATATCAAACTAAGTTCATGAGCTCACAAGCTTGAGGTACTAGACAAACTCAATCGCGCGAGTTTAACATATTTAGTTTTTCAAACAGTTATAATTAAATATGTAATTTTAGTGAGAGTAAACAAAATGGTGGTTGTCTATGGTATTTAAAGTAAGTGTGGCAATCAGGTCAGCTTGCGTCGGAGTCAGGTCGGCTTTGATAGAATATATGCACATATATTCTTCAATAATATAGTCAAGTAAACGTGTTAAGATATTTGTAATTAGGAAAGCAATAATCCGTTACCTAACTTATAACATTAGATTACTCTCCTAGCTTATATGTAAACTATTTACTATAATGTAATCAGACCAAGGAATTTCGTTCTTACATGCTTCGCCCTTTCTTCCCTCTTCTTCTTTACCTTTATCTCTTTTCCTCTTCTTCTTCACCCTTATCTCTTTTCCTCTTCTTCTCGTCAGCTATTCTTGACTCTAAGTCTTCATTTCATCCTGCTCTTGCTGTTTCTAACATCAAGACCCACATTTTCATTACTCTTGAAATAAATAAGTAGATAAGGGGTCTCCTTGACGTAAACCACACTTTGGTTAGAAAGCCCGAGTTGCAGAACCATTAACAAGAGTCCTGTAAGAAACCGTTGAAATACATTGTTGTATCAAATGGACCCATTTTGGGGGAAACCATACGTTGTCAAGATCTTTAGCAGAAACAACCAGCTTACTCTATCATATGCTTTGTTCATGTCAATTGTAAGCGCTGCAAGATAGAGGGACCCAGAGCATTGTTTATTGATGATATGCATCATCTCATGAGAAATAAGGATATTGTCATCGATTTGCCTTCCCGGAACAAAAGCATTTTGATAGTCATCTATAAGATGCGGTAGTAGGGGCTTCATACGATTTACCATGCATTTGGAATCACCCTTATAGATAACATTGCATAGACTTATAGGCGGAGATGACTAACCTCCTCCGGGGGTGTGACTTTCGGAATTAGGACTAGTAAAGTTCTATTCCAATCTTTCAATAAGTATCACGTGGAAAAAAACTTATTGACTGCCTCGACAACCAAATGACCCACATTATCCCAATAGAGTTTAAAGAATTCCGACAAAAAACCTTGCATGCTTGGGGATTTATCTTGATCAATATCAAACATTGCAGATTTAATTTCTTGTGGAGTGAAAGGAGCTTGCAAAGAGAAGTACTCCTCATCTGAAATTGTTGGAAGATGGAGTTCTCACAAAACTAAATAGATGTCCTCCCCATGTTGTGTACTATCATTAACTAGAGTTGAATTCGGAATGTAGATATCTTGGAAATGTTTGGTTATTAGTAATTCTATCTCTTGTGCATCATCCACCCAAATGCTATTTTCATTTTTCAACATATAGATGTAATTCCTTTGTTTCCTTTTCCATGATTTGTTGAACATGAATTTGGTATGGAGCTCAACAAAACGCGTATTATGATCTTTTAAACGTTTTTTCCAATTTATGGCAAGTGAAGCTTCTTCAACTAGCTGACGACGATTCCCTAACACCACGGCCCCATGAGAAATTTCTTTTATGTTATTGCTTGGAGCTTGAAGTTTATCAAATATTGATTTCCAATTAACGCCCCAAAAGAGTTTTTTTGTCAAGGCTCCAGCTTTTTAACCGTTCCCGAATAAGTTGGAGTTTATGTGCATTGACCAGATTTCCTCAAGTATAGTTCATACCTCCTATTGAACTAAACACCAGTTTTCTATTTGATATGGACAAGTTTTCTTCCTTTGAGGCAGATCCGTTTGCAACAAAATGGGGGCATGATCAGAGTGAACTATTGGCAAGTTCCTAAGCATAGTTTGCGGGAACTCATCGATCCATTTTTTTGAAGCATAAGTTATATCTAGTCTTTCCATGGCTAGATCTGGTTCATCACGATTGTTCCATCATGTGTATTTTGGACCATAAAACGGCATGTCATGTAGATTCAAAGCATGTTTCCAAGTCACACTTTCCTCCCATCCTCGAATTAAGTTTGATCCACCCAACTTATCTGAATATTGATCTACTTGGTTAATATCTCCGATAATTAGATAATTATCATACGGTTCTAGCAAAGATTGTCAATCATTCTATAGTAAGTAACGTTGTTGTTGTTACGATTCCCTATACAAAAACAAAATGTACCTTATATTACCATTCCAGGATGATATTTTATAGAAAAAAAAATGCTTGGACCTATGAACCACATCCACTGCGAAGGGACCCCAGCAAAAAACTACAACCTTCCCCTTGTACCTTCAGCATTTATTCCACATACATTGGACTAGTTGTACTAAGTAGATTTTTTACATATGCGACACTAGATTTAGTTTCTTGCTAAAACAAAAATATAGGAAGAAACTTTGAAATGAGCCAGAACAATATGGAATTGTCGGGCTATATCTAGCATTCAAACCCCGACAATTCCATGACAAATACTCATTAATTTGACGGTGGTTCATCTAGGTCAACCACAACCAAAGTAGCATTTTCTTCAGTAACTAAAATGAGCATGTCAAACTGAAATACCATTTGATCATCTTGCCTTTCCATGGAAGTTGTTTCTGCTTCCCCCTCCTATGATATTATTCCGCTCCTTTTAAGGCTCCAAGATTTGATTGATGCTTCTGGAGATACCCTTGCTGCTCTCCTTTTTAGCGCATGTGAACTAATATCCTCATCAACTTTGACCCCCATATTCTCGGCCATTGAAATATCTGTCAACACCTTTGCTCGAAATTGATGCTGATCATCAGGAGGCCAATATTAAACGCACCCTTTGATCCCAAGTTTCCAACTTTCTTTTCTTCTTTTTATCTCGTTGTTGCATTGACGAACTTGTTATATCTAGATAACTACTATGTGACATACTCCTGGTCAGTGGGCCATCTCTTCTTTTTTCTTTCTTACCATGAAACATTACCGAAGTACAATGAAGGCATATAACAAGTTTCCTATGCTGGTTAGTTAGGTCCCTGTACATGCTTGTTGCTTGGATCAGAATAGAACTCATCTAGCTATAACGGACTGGTTGGTGAATAAAGGCCATCAAAATGGGCCTCCTCCACAACATGTCCCAGATTATCATGCATTTGCGAAATAGGATCAAAGGGGTTTGCTAACAAAGGGGGAGAGATACAGAACCTTTCATTGATGATATTGGCAATGTTGCGAAGCTCTTTGGGTTCAGACTTACTTAAGTTGGAGTGGGGTTGAGTGATTAGCTGAGTTAGTTGGGCCCCTTCTACGTTCGTTGGACCTTGAGGAGAGGTGGATTGCTACATCTAATTGCTTGGGCCTGCCTCGTCAGGCCCAGGTGGGGCTCGCATAATCCGCCTGCGTTGGACCATCACCTCTAAAGTACTATCTTCTGGAGTTGTCTCTAAGCTGACTATGTTGTTGAGCGCGCTTCATTAATTATGGGTCATGGGCTTGATCTGCTAGCCTCACCTTGATTATAACATAACCTTCTTGCCATACTTAAAAGTTCTCTAGGCCCAGATTGATATTCCTAAAGCGTTGAATAGTCCCCTTGCGTGTGGGCCTTCACTCTGGATCTGCCCCACTTGGCGATCTAGTCTGATTGCAAGATTGGATTTGGGGAAAGATTCGAGTCAAAACCATGAGTTCCTCTTACATGATCATCTGTAAAAGGTGCTACTGACATCCTTGATTCCACCTCCACCCCAAAACACCTCCCTGGTGGGGGAAATGAGGTAACTTCTTCCTCCCACCGCACTGGAGTATGGTTGGTGGCATTCGAAAAATCGGGGGGTGGGGGGGAGTGGGTTGGTGTGGTGTTGAAAATTTTGGTATGAGTGACCCATACGCTGCTCTTGCATACAAAACTGTCATGCCATCATGTTCAAAGTTCCTCATGTGTCGGTGAATACGGCGGTGAGCATCATAAAGCGAAAGGTTGTATCTTCCTATGTGGTACCCAACACACCCACACTCTTTACAGAACTTGAAAATGCTCTCGATCATAACAAAAAAAATACCCATGCCACTCGATGTTCATTAATCGGGATAAAACACCCCAGAGTTAGAGATTGTGATAGATCTATCACTAGACGTGCCCTTAGAAAGTGTTGAAGTGGTAACCTTGGGCCATGACTATCAAATTCCTCTACATGATTCAAAATTCGCACAGTCCATGAAGGATCATAAAAAAAAGGGAGATCACAAAGACGTACCCATATTCTTGCCATGTTGAAATTTATGCTTATATGGATTTGTGTTTCAACAAAAGGACTGAAAGTGATTGGCTTTCCATCGATTATGGTGGTGTTGATCGCTTCCTTACCCTCGAGATTTTCGCATTCAAAGATAAAGTATGGACCCGTACAATGAATACGGATAATTTGATGTGTTTCCCAATGATTGTTTACTATATTAAACACCAAGCTTGTCTTGGGGGGGATTATCAAAGACCACACCCACGAGTGCGTGGGCCCAGTTGATGTAAGGATGAGGTTGAGGATAAAAGGGGGGGGGGGTGTTACAAGTATTCCTATCCTCAAGGTCATAATTCTATGATTATTTGGGGAATTTTCATTGGGTAAGTTTGGGGTATTTGTGATGGCCATTTAGTAGGAAATGGAAAGCTTCTTTAATATAAAAGGTGGAGATTGGTTTTGTATGACTAAAGAACCTGAAGAAGGAACTATACTGCCTACTCACAACAAATCAGAATTTTAAAATGGGAGATGGGATCCAGGGAAAAGTAGGGATGTTTTGTTTACCTTACTTGCATGGGAGACACTTGTTGCATTAATGAGATGGAGCGGTTGACGTGTAGACTGAACTGATGAGGAACAAATCTGAGAATGTCGGCTAAAAGTGGCGCCTTGGGGTACTCACTTTTTCAGTAAGATTGAGACTCTCAGTTACGAGAGAAGAACTCTAGGGTTTCTAGAGAGAGGTTAGATAGAAGTCTTGATGAGAAGTATAGCCTATAGTAACTTTCTTACCAAGCCTTTTTTCCGGGCTTGATTTCTTTGTCTTTACCCGTCCTAAAAATCGGTCGGGCTTGCATGCGGACTAGCGAGCCTCAAAAGCCCCAAATAAAAAACACCTTCAGTTCAATAATCAATTTCTAAAAACAATCTTCAATAGTCCAACAATTGGTAAAAAACCATTCTTTATGCTTTACTAGTTTGTTAAACTAAAGAAACTTAACAAAATTTCTGGTTATACTTAGCAAACCACAATAAGATATTAAAATTCGAACATGCCTCTCATCATTAATCTTTACTCCCTTTGTTTTTGTAATTGCTACATTGTGTTATGCATAAGAGATTAGACAATGTCACTTTCAAACTTTTTAGAGGGTACTTTTTGACTAATTTAATGCAAAATAATTGGGAAAAGTGAAAAAGTATATTTCTTGGTGAAAAAACATAAAAAATATAACAATATTACTTTTTGTTGGAAGTCACGTACCCCAAATAAGGAAAGTTTAAACAGTGTAGTAATTGAGCAAAAGCCAAGTAAAGAAAATGTAGCAATTAAATATAAAACGGAGGGAGTAGTTGTATAGTAGTTGTATATGCCAACTTTTCCTAAAATATGCGTAGTATTGTTTTAACTTTTTAAGGTATTCTTTTTACACAGATTATTCACAAAGATTGAATAATTATAACATTTTAATTAGGCAGCCCTAGCCCACATTAAATTAAACACACCCATCCAATTCCTATAGCCCATATTTATACTCCTTTTACCATGTCACCATTATATAAACCTAATATTTACCTAAGAATCAGAAAACCGTCATTTAATAATTTTCTCTCTCTCTTGAAATGACGGTGGTCTCATCCTCTCTAAACTCCACGCTTCTTCATCGCTTAACATTATGGAATTGCATTTTTTGCACAAAAATTTCTTTGCAAATCATCGATAATTGCTCAATTGTTGATCGAAATTTTTAAATCCCGATCGAATTTCATTACATATAATTGCAATGAGCTGCAAGCCTACAACAATGGTGACATGGAATTGTGTTTCCAGATCTTGAATCACTTGTCGATCTCCTCAAAATCTGATCTGAATGATTTGTAGCTCTACATCAATTTTAGGGTCAACATTCTCTCCATTTAGTTTTTTGCATTGTATATGTTTTTTTTTATATTGCATTAAGTTTTTGGAACCATTTTAAAGTAGAGACTTATAAGAGATATAAATTTTCAATTTATAATATTTTTTTGTTTAATTTTACTAAAAATTTGGACCTACACTCCAAATTTTCTTTAATTTCAGTCGAATTTCGGCTTGTTTTTTAAAATCTTTACAAAAATGCGAAAATCGAGCAATTGTTAGTGTTTGTTGTTTTGTAGAGAGATTCAATATATGAAGGCTTTGTATCATTTTTATTCAAGGTTATGCATGATGAAATGCAAACAGTTGATTCAATTTCTTCATAATACACTATTGTTTCAACTGATGTGAATGTATTTGGTATGTGCGTAGACTTTCTTGTAGTGTTTGTTATATTGGTCACTTTTTGTTTTATGTTGGTCACTATTTGCTTTATATCGGTGTCTTGTGATTGTTGCTCCTTTCTTTTGAGTATGTTTGCAGTAGGTTCCTTATTATGTTATCATACTTCATTATTATTATCTCACCATTTGTGACAAAAGAACAAAAGCACGTGGAAGTTTTCGTAAACCTATACAAAGCTATAGCGGATAAACTTGTTGATATGAAGAAAAAGGCTGATAATGAAGGAAATTTGCATCAAAAGCAAAAAAAAAAATAAATGCAAGAAAGAACCGTCCAAAATTATTTATCAAATAAACACTAAAAATCCAATTTAGAGCAACCAATTAGAGAACAAGATAAGAAGCGAGAAGGTCGACAAAGGATACCAGAATTCTCTTAGTGCTGCTTCCAATGCACCAAAGGAATCTGGTTCTTACACTCCCCCTGCAAGATTATCTTGACTTCTATCCTCCACGACTTGAGTGACTCTCTCGTTGTCTATAGTGGTCATAAAATGGCTTATAGTGGTTATTAAATAGATTAAATTAGTCACCAAATGAATTATTTTAATTTTGACTCATATTGGTGTTCATTTTATATAAATGGTGTTCCATACACCTTAGTAGTGTTCTTTAATATTTTAATTACCTGAATAATATTCTTTAAGTTTGTTATGATTATTTCATTCATGCGAATTATATTCTATTTAATAATATTAGTTTGTTATTGTCAATTTTCATATAATTATTATAATAACTTTGTAGTCATGGTATCTATATTATTATATTGATAACTTATTACATTAAATTGGTCAAGTTCTGGCTTTAGAACTTAAAAAGGTAAATTTCATAAACTTATAATGTCAAATTTGAAAGTGGTGATTTATTATATTAACTTAGTCACTTATAAGTTTTAAGTGGTGATATTTTGAATTAAAACTCAAAAAATTATTTGAATATTTGGATCTTACATATTATGGAATGGGCATTTTGTAACTTTAATTATATATGACAATAACAAAGTACCATGGAAAGTTTTCAAAAAGTTGAAATGTTTTAATAGCAAAGATCTCAATAGGTCACTAACTAACATAAAACAGTCACTTATTTAAATAAGTTGGTCACTTGTCAACATAAGTTATCCACATTTCAAAATATTGTCTCAACATAAAATGGTTACTTATTACATTGGTTTGTAGGTGGTATCTTATATTATTACATTGGTAACTTATTACATTAAATTGGTCCCATTTTGGATTTAGAACATAAAAGATAAATTTTATAAACTTATAACTTCAAGCTTGAAAGTGGCAACTTATTATATTAAATTAGTCACTTTTAAGTTTAAAGTAGTGATGTTTTGAATTAAACCTCAAAATATGATTTGAATATTTGGATCTTATATATTTTAGAATGGTAATTTTGTAACTTCATTTATAGATAACATTAACAAACTAGCATGTCAAGTTTTCACAGAATTGAAATGCTTTTTATAGCAAAGAGTCCAAGAGGGTAACAAACTAACATAATTAAATGGCCACTTATTTACATAAATTGGTCACTTGTCAAGTTGTAAACATTTCAAAATATTGCATTAACATACAATGGTCACTTATTAAAATTACCCCTTTTTGCTTTCCTTTTGGCTTTTGGTGCAGCTCCCCTTTCATTGTCATCCTTTTCTTCAACATGACTAGTTTATCTTCCATTATTTGGTATTTTTTGATATAGACTTGCTCGTGGCCCGTTTTGCTCGGAAGGCTTTCTGCATTTTTGTTTGGAATTTATTGTTCAGTTGCCCTCTTAATTGAAGTCTTCTGCTCCTGTAAAAAATGGTGATATTAGTACAAATCGAATATGTAAAGAATTGATAAGTTTAAAATGGTCACTAATAAAACTAAAAACCAGACATTTTAATACAGACTGGGTAATTATCTAAATCGCGTAGCTTTCCTATTATGTGGCGATTTGATGGAATTTGGGTTGAGTTAATTTGCTCAAACAACTTATATGCATAATTAAAACATCATTAGCAAAATGGGAATGAAAGAAGCATTTAAGAGACGATAATTTCTATGAGAGAAAAAACCTAATTCTCTGATATTTGTTGGACTTCCCACTCTTAATGTGAGAAATAATCATTAGTGGCACTTCCATGCTTACCAATCAAAATTCCAAAATTCAACACATGATTGGTTACTTTTGGTGCTAATTGGTTACTTTTTGTTTAATCCTGGCTACGAATATTTCTTAAGCATAATTTAGTATTGTGTAAAGTGGTATCTTATTATCAACTAATACTAGTTACTAATAAATATTTACTAGTTACTAGGTTTATGGGCAATAATCATCAAAACATTTGTTTAATCACCAATGCCATTAACACATTTAGGTTCAAATTTGGTTTGCCTAAAATATTTTTCTCAATATCCAACCACACCAACATAACAGTAATCAACAACACACTTCTCAAATAACTAATTTATTCAAACAACTATTAAGGCAATAACAACCTTAATTTGACATTCTATGTCTATTAAACAAAGAAATTGTATTACAAAACAAATGAATAAGCTTGTGAAAAACAACAAGCAAATCACATTAGAATCAACAGTAAAGAGAAAAAAATGAGAAAAATTAGATAAACAAACCTATTAATTAAAGAAATCTAAATATCACCTTATCAGAGCATCAGAGCAATTTCAAATCATAAAGTAGTAGTCCTTAAATGAACTGAAGTAGGCCCTAAATGGACTAAGCAGTCCTTAAATATTGTACTAGAATTGATTACACAATACATACAATTCCGACATGGTAGTAGCTTGAAAAGAAAATTCTGACTAGTTAATAGTAAAAACATTAATCAAATCTAACCAGTTAATTAAAGCATGACAATCAAAAGCTCCTATGCGCAAGCAATTCATATCAACATTATCAATTTCAACTGATTAACAACCAATCTTCTTCACAAAAGCATACTCCCTCCGTTTCCTAAAGATCTTCCTTGTTACTGTTCCTACAGATACCAAGGAGGATCAATTTGTGTGGGGTATGGGGTGGCTAAAGTAGGAGAGAGAAAGGGGTTAAGATAAATATACAAATAAAAAGGGTTTTAAGTAGGAGATAGAAAGGGAGTAAAATTGAATTAATAATGTAATGGTGGACCATATGATAGGGACATGAGAGGGTAAAAAGGAGAAAAAAATTCCAGATAAGGAATAAAGTAAAAGATGGAAGATCTTTTGGAAACGCACTTAAACGGAAAGAGGGAAGATCTTTAGGAAACGGAGGGAGTATTCAAAACCTAAATATGTAATTATAGTAGGCCAAAATAGAAATTATGTGTTATTTCAACTGATTAGTTGTTTAAATGTATAGCCTAAACTGTTTATAAGCAATGTTAACTAAAAATTTGACAATTAAGCTCAATTTTGGTTCGGATTTTACTTTTGAAGTGATTTTCCCCATATAAAACCCTAAGTTCGTCGATTTTAACACATGCATTGAACTTATTGAAGAATCTAAGCTACAAAGTGAATTCATGAAAGCAATTCGAAAATTAATTTATGGAGTTGTTTCTAACCTTTTCTCTCTGAAATACCAACTGAGAGGTGAAATGTGCGAGAATGTGAGCACTAGAATACCAAAAAGTATCACTACCTTCATCATCATCAAAAGTACTGTTAACCCTAAAAATTACTGCATTCGACGCCAATTTCTTCGAAATTTGCGTTGCGATATCAATTGGAGTTGCAATCCATTTTTTTACCTTCCTTAACATTTTCATCCGACGATGTCATCCTTCACCAAAAACAATAACAATTATTAAAAAAAAAAACAGTTAAAAAATCATCGAAAAAGAGGAGAGCGAAGAACAAAAAGGAGGAGAGAGAAACTTGATGGATTCATCGGAGATGGAGAGATGATGGAGAGCGATTTTCGCTCAAGAACTAGCTGGAATGAAGAGAGAGAAGAGAAAAACGAGGGTTACTGCTATGTTTTTGAAATACGATAATGGCGTGTTACTTTGTTTTTTTTTTTTTTAATTTCTTTTGTAGTTTTTTATTTGGGTTGTTTGTGGATAGTGGGTTATTTGTGTTGTTGTTTGTAGTGGGTATTAGGCTTGGGTCTGCCTAATTATAATGTTAAAATTAGACGGTCTCTTACAAGACGAGCTGTTCTTTTTAACATAAAAAAAAAGTCGCTGATTTTTATGGCATTTGAGAATAATTATTTATGTAATATCATAAATGGGACAGATGTATCAGACCATATAAAATTTGTTTCGTCCATACCTAGTGGTGTCAGAACCAGATCTGACCGCTGGGTCAACTTGATTCTGACCTGACTTGAACCTGGTTCGACCTGGGAGGGTCAGTCTCCAGACCTGGGATTACCTAGACCTGACCGGCACCTGGCAAGATTATATCCTGACCTGTTCAGACAGACCTGCTTTCAAACCTGAACCCGACCGTAATCAACAAGATATTATAAAATTCAATTATTTTTTTATATCTACAAAATTATTTAAATATGTTAATTTATAAATTTGCTTACATTTAATAATTAATTAAATAAAAAATTAAATTACATTCAATTTGACTATTTGAAGGTTACACTTTCAATATCATGTATTGGTTTTTATTTTTGTTTTTATTTATTTTTGAATTATTTGTATACATTACTCTCTTATTTAAATTACATTCAATTTGACTATTTATCCGAATCTTTAATGTAATTTTAGTAAATACCTTTTTTTGGTTATCCAAATCTTTGATGTAATTTTACTACAAGTCAGTTTTATAACTGTGGATAGGATTATTTGATCTCTTTTCGGCTATTAGTTTCTTAGTATTTACTAATGTTGTCTTATTAATTGACTTGTTGCTTTGCATAATGTAAATGCTTCCATAAAATAATATAATTTAACTATTACGCAATATATAATTAATAACTTAGCTTGTTTGATTGAAGAACAAAATTAGGCAATTGAATCGAGATAAAATAATATTATAAATTAATTCAAAATAGAATATCTATGTCACTATCATACATATATATACAAAGTTAAGAGAAGACCACAAATAATACTATATTAGTATTAAACTATAGTATAACATAAAAACAATTAACTTAAATAATCTTATAGCTTATAAAGACAAGGGAGTGTTATTGTTGTTAATCTTATACTAGTATTAAACTATATGGTTGTTAAATGTTAACAAGTTACTACTTGTTAACTATTTTACTTAACTTATAGTTGTTACTTGTTACATGTTCTTATGATTAACTATTATCATTTTCATTTGATGTTTATTTGTAGTATTGTTCTCATTACCATCATAGCTATTTACAAACTTATATATCAATCATAATGCTTATAATAATAAATAATTTATATAAAGTTTGGAATTGATCGTATACTCGTTATTTACTTATTATTGTTATTGGTTATAATATATAATATTAAAACATATGAAGAGTCGTTCTACTCCTTTACTCATCAGAGTCGTTTTACGCAGTTGATTATTAGAAATAAGAGTTGACTAAAAGAATACATTAAATATCACGGTAATCAATATAGTGTTTTTATTGATTTTTCGTTGTCATCCTTATATTTATCGCGCGCGCCCACACCCACACACACCCACCCACCCACCCACCCACCCATCCACACACACACACACACACACACACACACACACACACACGCACACGCACACACGCACACGCACACACACACACACACCACACAACACACACACACACACCACACACACACACACACACACACACACACACACACACACACACACACACACACACACACACACACACATATATACACACATCTTAATAGTTTTATGAATATGATTCGTTTACAAAATACATGACAAAATCAAGATGACCCGACCAGGAGTTACCCGAAGTTGAATTGGCGTTCAATAGCGAATGGACCCGATGTTTCACAATGATCGAACTAAGATCATTACTAATTCAACCGAGTACATTTCACTTAACTCAACCGTACATGGAACCTAAATACGACCTTCACAAACCCGGCTAAAAAAATGTCAAAGGGCGATTATACCCGGGAATGGATCGACTTGTAAATGGAACGTTCAGACCTGTCCGACACCCGGGAATCCAATGATTCAAATGTGTTCGACCCAGTTGAACAAAACCTGACCAGTCATGACCCGGGGCACCGACAATCAGAATCCTGACTTGTCCGGGTCTGACCTGGTTCGCCGTGGGTATATCCAAAACCTGTTTATGAACCTGTTTTGACACCACTATCCATACCCGCCCATTAAAATTAACGGGCTAAGAGGGGGTTTTGCCGGCCGCCCGTTCTTTAAACAGCTCTAGTGTGATGTATAAGTATAGTCTTATACAATCTTTCATTTAACAGGACAATACCTTACGAAATTTATTTAATTAGTTCAAGGTTTTCAAAAAAAAAAAAAAAAAATTCTAGACGACTCTGTCATTATATTGAAAAGAACATTCTAACTAAAAGTCTGAAAAGTATGACATGGTTCGTCCTCAAAAGAAAAAAAAAAGTTTGAAATAATTTATTCTTAATCTGGAAGATTTATCTGGTATTGGCCATTGGGACAATTATAATAGCAGAGAATGAATTGGTAGACTTAGTCTTACAGATTCAGTATGATCCTCCAGCTGTCCGATTATTTGCCACAATCCAAAATACTTCTAGCAATACTATAACCTAATTGCCGTTGAAAAAGAAGCATAAAACATGCAATTTGCATTTTGAACAAATAGAAGCTAGTAAATTGTCAATCATGAGCAGGTGAACTAATGTGTCATCACTTATCAAGAATGATAGGATAGGATGGCCTTAAAATTTCATGTACTCCATAATAGGAAATGTTGATTTTTGTCTACATAATATTAGAATAGAGATAAACATTAAATATAATATGATTTTTTTTATGGCTGCTGTGTCCTTGATGGCTAAAACCAAACTACTACGAAATATATGTTTTGATCTCAATCGGAAAGTAGCTGCGAAGTATGATTGTCTCCAAATCTTCAACAACCTCTTTGCTGTACCTGGATGACCAAAAATGAATGTCTTCTTTGGGGTGGATTTTAATTAGAGATGACCAACTATGCAGGTCAATCCAGTCCAATACTCATGGACCGAGTCCGCGAAAAGCTCGGTCAGTCAGGCTCAAATCGTTAAATTGGTGAATGGGTCGTGGGCCTAATTTCTTGAGCCCAACCCACTAAAGTCCGCTACTAATACCTCCTAGCCCGGATCATGAAACAACTCCAGTCCGACCCATGAAACGGAGCAGCCCAACCCAAGTAATTATTCAACCAAATTGTGTATATTTTAATCAAATTTTTAAAATTTTAATCAAATGGCATATATTATAATTTAATCAGATTCAAAAATAATGCAATTGTTCATTAATATTAATAATTGCATATATTTTTAATTCATTTTAGTTTTATGTAACAATAATGAATAATTCCATTGAATAAATAATTTGAAAAAAAAAGTAATCATGCCTGTCCGCCAGCCCGGTCCATCCCACTAGGCCTACGTACCGCTAGAACACCTTCCCGAACCTTGAAAACTGGTAACAAACCGCTATGAGCCAAGATTTTTGACCCCACAGACTATCTTGCCCAATCTGTGAATTTCACGGTCTAGTCTTGGGCCGTGAAATCTCAACCCATCCTACTAGGGCCTATGGCCTGACCTGTCCAGCCTGCACCAGTGGCCATTGCTAATTTTAATATTAATCTAGTCTCATTGCTCTTATCGAAAGCTTCAGAACAACTCCTTCATGTAAAATGTCTTAGTAGTAAAAAAGCTTTTAGTCATGTAAGATGGAGGATCCTATATATCGAGCTGGATCCATTCAAAGGTCAACCCAACTCCAACTTTAAAGCTAGACACTACAGTAGTGGGAAGGATGGGTAAGAGATTTCCTCTCCAAAGTGTCCCTAATGATCATTGAACTCTCAACTTTGAAATTGAAAAGTGCAATAATTTCTAGTACTCGAAGCTTTATGTAACAGCCCCCGTCCTAGCTTATGTTAAATATTAATTAAAAACTATACTTCTAGCAATAGCGGAAGCAAAATCATAATCAAACGTTACGGAGGCTGTCACCTGCTGGAGTCAACCCATTAATATGGCTGAATTGACTCTACGAGCTAATCTTAAAATAAACATTCATCACATATGAAGTTAAGTTAGTTATTACAGACCCAAAAGAGAGTTATAAAATAGAGTTAACAGTGTTCATAAAGCAGAAGTAAGTTGCAAAATATGATCATGTTCAAGCTTGCATCCACTATGACATTGAGACATGACTTCACTACAGCTCATCCATCGGACTACCTTAGCTTGCTTTTCCCTGCACAAGAGTCTGCCCCCACCAGGACAGGTTCATGGAACAAATAAAAATCAGTTTACACTGGTCTGCAAATCAATCCGGAAATAGATTTATGGTGGCTGAAAACAAGGAGTGATCACACTCCAAGATAATTTACAAATTAATATGTTAAGGGAATAAACCTTCATCGTAAGAATACACATTCGAAATGTTCACAAGTTTATAGCAAACGTCCACATACCAACACAAATTTGAAAACGTTTAGTTTGAGAGCGTAGGAAGAAGATATCACAATGAGGTGTATTAGAATACAACCTCCACACATTTCGGAGTTTAAACTCCTACTATTTTCTCGCTTCAAGCTTTTATAGGACATGTCCTTTCACACATTACCACATTCCTCTTCACTACGCAAAAACAAATTCATATTCTTTAATAACAAACACACTTACTAAAACGGTTTGTAAGAAATTATACTAAAACTTAAGTTATAAAAATGATTTAAAGTTTGGTTAAGGATGGATCAATGGACTTAGGACAGTAGCTAAATGATCTAAGGAATGCCAAAAAAATTTTAAGAATCCACACAATTGATCTAACCAAACATAAGAATAATCTAGGTTTGACGTGCGAAAAAAAAAGGTGATTTCGGACCCCATAACAAAGAATACTTTGAATAGAATTTAATCATCGATTTTTGATTGAGTAATATAAGTGAAAATTTATGTTTAAGCTACTGTGAGTACTCATATATCAATCAAAATGTTTCCCTTAAAAGGTTATAGGAAAACCCGATATAGTTCATTCTTAAAACGTAGTTTATAAACAATTTTCGAACCCTCTAATGTAACTTGAAATGATGTAGAAAATTCTTATCAAAGTATATCATGGAAACCAAGTGTTGTTTATCAATAGTAACTAATAACAAGTCCAATGAAATCCTTTTCCAACATTGGTAACATTTCCAAGTGAAATCACATAGTAAAACATGCCTCAAACAGCACTTTTAGTGTAAAAATTCTACCTTCACCCTAAAAGATGTTCTTAGCTTTTAACACACATATATATGAAAACCTAAAATCATTCCACCTACTGCCTATTTACCAAAAATCCATCCAAAATACCAAAATCCACAATTCTTAGCCAAACCGACTAAAATCCACATACTGTTCTTCCTAATGTAAGAAAAAGAACTCTTTTTCATTTGTTGTACCAACATGCAAAGGGTTATACTTGTATAACATCAAAATACAGAATCCAATAGTCATTCACAACAAAAATTCAACCTTAATTTCGTTCTAAAACAAATCTAACAACTTCCATCATTTTTAATCTCCAAAAAAAAGAATCGAATATGCATACCTTAACTTGTAAATGGTGTAACTCGACTTCTACTTCTCCTCAAGACTTGATTCTTGATTCTTTTTGATCCTAAGACACAAAGGAACATTCACACCAAATTTCATAAGAAAATACCTCAAGGAAGTACCTTAATTCAACCTAAACATTCACTATACTTACTGTTTCCTTGATTGAAGAAGATGGCCTTGCTTCTTGAACTTCCTGACTCTTAAAGCTCGAAATTTTACCTTCCCAGTATGCACCTATGTGTTTAGAATATGAATCAAGCTTTGCATGCAAGTTTTTATAGAGAAAAATTGAAGAAAACGAAGGAAGAAACCAATCCCTGCTGTTCTCGCAGGAGTATGGCGAGCAGGGAGGTGGGAGAATCCTGTTCTGGGCAGCAGGGTTCTCTTGTTGGTTTTGATGAAATTTTTGTGAGGTGTTTGGTCCTGTGATTATGTTCAGGTGTCTTTATATCTCGTGAATCAACCCTTAATAAGTCAAATGAGATCTTTGTTTCCACTTGCTCCTTTGCTGGAATTTCTGCTCTTCTTTTTGTGCCAGCTTAATACTAATTTATATTATATTGCATACTATTGATCTAACTTCCCCAAGATGATTATTTTACCTCAAAACATCCATAACATATATTCCTTGATTTAACTTAACCATATATATTCAAGAATTCCAAAATCCATTCTATTAAGCACAACCACAAATTGCCTAATAGTTGAAACATGAATCTATCTCCCACTAGTTCTCAATTTCCATAACTCAACTTATTAAAATAATATATCGATACAAATGCCCATGTAACGAAATAATAGTTATTATTTATATAACTCCTTCTAAGTACTAGTTACATCACAAGCACACATTCATTTTTACACACAACTTATCATACGTATTTCCTACGTACGATCACATTAAAATTTCACAATTTAAGTTACTTAATCATATAATAATCCTTTATTATTTACTGACTGTTACATGCTTCCCCCCTTAAGAAGTTTCGTCCCGAAACTTAACCCGTACCTTAGAAAAGTTGCGGATAGCGGTGCTTCATATCAGTCTCTTTTTCCCATGTAGCCTCCTACGAATTTTGACTGGACCATAATACCTTGACCAATGGTATGACTTGATTCCGTAGAACTTTTTCGCGTCGGTCCAGTATTTTGATCGGTCTCTCTTCATAACTAAGAGTCTCATCAAGTTGCAATGGTTCATGAGATAACACATGGGAAGGATCGTGCACATATTTCCGAAGCTGTGATACATGGAACACATTATGGATGCGAGACAGTTCCGTTGGCAACGCAATTTCATAAGCTACCTCACCAACTCTTTTCAAGATTTCATAAGGTCCAATGAACTTCGGGCTAAGTTTGCCTCGAATCCGAATCTCTTTACGCCTTTGGTAGGGGAAACTTTAAGGAAAACTTTATCTCCGACTTCAAATTCCAGTTTCCTCCTTCTTACGTCTGCATATTTCTTCTGACGATCCTGAGCGATTTTCATCTTTTCCCGGATTATTCGAATTTGATCCATAGTCTCTTGAACCAACTCTGGTCCTACAGGTACTCTATTCCTCAAATCTTCCCAACAAATCGGCGTTTGGCACTTCCGA
Source organism: Beta vulgaris subsp. vulgaris (assembly GCF_026745355.1). NCBI lineage: Eukaryota > Viridiplantae > Streptophyta > Magnoliopsida > Caryophyllales > Amaranthaceae > Beta > Beta vulgaris. Next base: position 18,493,073 of record NC_079204.1, on the reverse strand, counting down.
CCATACAGGGCTTCATATGGAGCCATTCCTATTGTGGCTTGATGACTGTTGTTATAAGAGAATTCTATCAAAGCTAAATGATCTTCCCAAGACCCTTGGAATTCCAAAACACAAGCTCGCAACATATCTTCCAATACCTGAATTGTACGTTCAGTTTGACCATCGGTAGCAGGATGAAATGCGTACTAAATTTCAATGTTGTTCCAAAAGCTTCCTGAAGTTTCTCCCAGAAATGAGCCAGAAATCGGGGTCTCTATCCGAAACGATGCTTACTGGTACCCCATGAAGACGAACAATATTCCGAATGTAGGCATCAGCCATCTGCGACTGATTCCAAGTTCCCTTTATTGCAAGAAATCTCGCTGTTTTGGTGAGACGATCCACTATCACCCAAATCGAGTCATTTCCTTTTCTAGACCTTGGTAACCCTGACACGAAATCCATTGAGACAGAATCCCATTTCCACTCTGGAATAGGTAATGGTTGCAATAACCCAGGTGCCTTCTGGCGCTCAAACTTCACTTTTTGACATGTTAAACATCTCGCCACATATCTCGCTACATCCTTCTTGAGGCCTCTCCACCAAAAGTATTTTTTAAGATCTCGCACCATTTTGTCCTACCAGGATGCACTGAATACGGACTACTATGAGCTTCCTTCAAAATCCTCTGTCTTAAATCCTGATCCTCGGGAACACACCATCGTCCCCTCAGTCTAATACTTCCGTCTTCATATTGAGCAAATTCCTGAGTTTCGCCATTCTTAATCTTTTCTTTGACACCCTGCAGAATGCATCTTGCTTTGCTTTTCCCGAATCTCTGAGTATAGGTCAGGTTGGACAGTTAAAGCATTAATGGTTCCTCCAATTTCCCCTGAACGTACTAAAACGAGTTCAAATAACTCTATCTCTTTACTCAGTTCATCTGGCATTGCTGATAAAAAGCTTAATTCACTCCTTGGCCTTCTACTAAGTGCATCTGCCACCTTATTTGCTTTTCCGGGATGATATTGAATGTCGATGTCGTAATCTTTGAGCAACTCTAACCATCTTCTTTGCCTCATGTTCATATCTTTTTGAGTGAAGATATACTTCAAACTTTTATGATCCGTGAACACCTTACATGAAACTCCGTACAAATAATGTCGCCATAACTTCAGAGCAAAGACAACTGCAGCTAATTTAAATCATGCACTGGATAATTTTTCTCATGAGGTCGCAACTGTCGAGACGCGTAGGCTATCACTTTCCCATGCTGCATCAACACACATCCCAACCTTCCTGAGAAGCATCACTATAAATTTCAAACCCCTCAGTTCCGGAGGGAAGGGTCAGAATAGGAGCACTGTTAACCTCCGCTTTAACTCTAAGAAGGCGGCTTCACATTTTTCATTCCATTGGAAACGGGAGTTTTTCCTGATTAAACTTGTGATGGGTAATGCTATTTTGAGAAATTCTTCACAAATCGCCGATAATAACCTGCTAAACCCAGAAAACTCCTAACTTCTGACACATTCTTCGGTGCTGGCCACTCTTCTACTGCCTTAATCTTGTCCGGATCTACAGAGATCCTTCCTTAGACACCACATGTCCAGAAACTTCACCTCCTCTAACCAGAAATCACATTTACTAAGCTTGGCATACAACTTTTCCTTCTGGAGTGTAGCCAGGACAGTTCTCAGATGACCTTCATGTTCCTCACGATTCCTTGAGTATATCAAGATATCATCTATAAAGATAACCACAAATCGATCCAAGAACGGCTTAAAATAGCGTTGCATTAAATCCATAAAAGCCGCAGGCGCATTAGTCAATCCAAATGGCATAACAAAAACTCGTAATGCCCGTATCGAGTGCGGAAAGCTGTCTTTGGTATATCCTCCTCTACAATCCTCATCTGGTGATAACCAGACCTCAAATCAATCTTGGAGAATACACTCGCTCCCCTCAGCTGATCAAATAGATCATCAATTCTTGGTAAAGGATACCTATTCCGCACCGTGATCTTATTGATCTCCGATAATCTATACATAATCTCATGGAGCCATCCTTTTTCTTGACGAACAACACTGGTGCTCCCCATGGAGACACACTAGGTCTGATATACCCTTCTGCAACAACTCATCTAATTGCTTCTTTAATTCTACCATCTCAGCTGGCGCCATCCTATACGGAGCTCTTGAGATCGGGGTAGCTCCCGGAATCAAATCTATATGAAAATCCACAACTCGATGTGGAGGCAACCCTGGTAAATCCTCCGGAAATACATCGGGAAATTCTTGAATTACCGGTATATTCATCAATTTTGATTCAGTTTCTCCTCGTTCCGTTACCTGACAAATATGTGCTTCCATAGCACCATCCCAGCCCTGATGGTAATGGTCCGCTCTAAGAAGGGTCGAAGTTTCACCACTCGAGTATAACATTCTATTATAGCTCGATTTTTACTCAACCAATCCATACCCAGAATCACATCATACACACCTAAATCAAACATTATCAAATCTGCCTTCAAATCCACCTCCGCAATTCTAATACCACATTCTTTCAGCATATACTTACATCGGAAGGTAGTTTTATCAGGCAAAGTTACATTCAAATCACATGAAGTCACTTTGGGTTTATGCTCTATGCGGAATGCAAATATATTTGAAATAAAAGAGTGGGATGCTCCAGAATCAAATAATACAAATGCAGGTAAATTACATACATCAAAGGTCCCGGTAATCACATTACCTTTCTGCTCTATAATCTCCGGCTCCTCAGATGGTCAGACTTAAGGGCAAATGCTCTCCAGGGCTTTCGATACTCCTTTTGGTTACGACCCGAGCTTGATTCACCAGCCGCTTTCAGAGAACACCTCACCAGGCGCTGATTACCTTTAGCATTTCCAGATTGTATAAAAGGGACATCCTTGATTCTATGCCCCGTCTTCATGCATTTAAACAAATGCTTTGCCCCTCACAGTTTTTCCCATAGTGATCTTTTCCACAACGCGACACTTCCACTCCTTCTTTCCCCCTCCCCTCTTTTGAGGGACTAAGGCCATGGACGTTCCGGCTGGATCCGTCTTAATTTCTTGCTACTCCTGCTCCAGATTTTTCGTTCCCCTTCTTCTTTCTTTTCGAGCTTTCATCCTTTTGCTCAATCCGTTCATGTTCTAAGGCTCGATCATACAAATCCTCAAAGCTGCTATAACCCCTATTCTTTTCTGGTACTTCAGATTTAACCCTTCAAAAAATCGCATGGATTTTACCCTTTCGTTGCTAGTAAAGTCTGGAGCGAACCGCGAGAGTTCCATAAATTTGGCAGCATATTCTACTACCGTCATCTGCCCTTGCCTAAGAACAAGAATTCATTCTCTTTTTTCCTTCTTAATGCTGGTGGAAAGAACTTATTCCTCAACTTTTCCACGAACATTTCCCAGGTGAAAGTGGCTTGGGTGGAGGTTTTCTTAACTGTACCCCACCACATATCCGCAGGGCCTTCCAGGTAAAAGGATGCCAGCTTTACCTTCAAGTTCTCAGACAGTTTACCACATCCAGCAGCTTTTCCATATATGCAATCCAGTCTTCAAATTTTACGGATCCGCTTCGCCGTCATACCCCGTGGCTTATGAGCAGCAAGCCTCTTATAGAACTTCCCTTCCTCATTATCCTATTTTGTTCCTGCTTTTCCAGGATTGCCAGCAATCGGGTATTCATTTCCCTTAGCTGACGTATCTGTTCGGCTTGAGAATTTTCCAGCTGTTCCTGTGGTTCATTAGTTTCCACATTCTGCTGGATCTCATTGGTCACGTTGATGTGTGCCATAACCTATAAAATGATAACTGAATATTCTTAGTAATCCCCAAAATTTCCAAATCTTATCATATAAGCTACTAAACACTTATTCCCAGAAAGGATTGCAATTTCCCACTTTACACATATAAGCACACATACTCATATCATAGATCATTCAAAATATATTATAACTTGAAAATCTTAACTTCAAAATACAATACAATAAATCCATTGCCCAGAGTCGATCATCTCATCCTGACAATTCTTTTACACATACAATAAAAACTAAGGCTACACCACTTCCTTCCACATCATCACTATGCTAATTCCTCCTAAAGAATGTTATACGGATCATATGCGTATCCACTGTCATCGCTACTGGAGGATGGGGTTTCGGGAATGTAGTCGGGGTCACTCATCCATGAGTTACTTCCTCGAAATACTACTCCTGGCACCCCCGAGGGCACTCCTGAATCATCACTTGATCCTCTCGAATTACGTGACTGGGGAGGAGCCATACTCGTAGCAGAATCTCCAGATCTTTGAGGTTGAGGTGGTGCCATACTAGCAGCAGAGTTAGGGGGTGTAGGAACTCTTCCCCCTCTTCTTCTTTGGTATTCTACTGTGGCTATTCTGTTATACATATCTATCCAGTACTGAGCATCCGACCCATATCTTGCAAACCCGCTGCTTGCTTAGCCCGTTCCATCTCCTCTAACACCTCCTCCGGTGTTCCTTCCCACCTGATCAGATTCTTATCAATATTATCATCATACTATTCATTCAAATTCACAAAGATGGTGTTGCCATAAACAAAGTAGCAATTTCCATAGGTCCAACGGAACACACCCAGGATGAAAATGCGTAAGGTCTTGATGAGGGTGTATGCTTGAATAGCAGGTCGAGTGAAAGGGTTATGGTTTCCACTCCCATATAACTGGTTATACTCTTCTATGACATTGAGTTTTCCTCTAGCAAATACCAGAGGATCCTCTCCTTCATTCCTCTTAACATCTGGTTCCTCTTGGTACCTTCGATTTCCATCACTACCAATCACCCAATATGCGTTGTTTCTCCATATTACTCTTGACCCATTACCATTACCACTTCCACTTGCAGACATCTAATTGCACATACATAACACATAACTTAGATAACACACATAAGTATCACACACATAATCTACACACATTATTTGCCCTACTGAGCATGTTACTCTTACCATCATAGCATTTCTTAGCTTCCTTGAACATGATCAATCAATCATTTAAAACATTTATGTTTAAAACAATTGAATACCTATATGAAGATAAGTATCAAAATCACTTTTCATTTTTCTTTAAAATTAAGAAAACCTTGGCTCGGATACCACTTGTAACAGCCCCCGTCCTAGCTTATGTTAAATATTAATTAAAAACTATACTTCTAGCAATAGCGGAAGCAAAATCATAATCAAACGTTACGGAGGCTGTCACCTGCTGGAGTCAACCCATTAATATGGTTGAATTGACTCTACGAGCTAATCTTAAAATAAACATTCATCACATATAATTAAGTTAGTTATTACAGACCCAAAAGAAAGTTATAAAATAGAGTTAAACAGTGTTCATAGAGCAGAAGTAAGTTGCAAAATATGATCATGTTCAAGCTTGCATCCACTATGACAGTTGAGACATGACTTCACTACAGCTCATCCTCGGACTACCTTAGCTTGCTTTTCCCTGCACAAGAGTCTGCCCCCACCAGGACAGGTTCATAGAACAAATAAAAATCAGTTTACACTGGTATGCAAATCAATCCGAAATAGATTTATGGTGGTGAAAACAAGGAGTGATCACACTCCAAGGTAATTTACAAATCAATATGTAAGGAATAAACCTTCCTCGTAAGAATACACATTCGAAATGTTCACAAGTTTATAGCAAACGTCCAATACCAACACAATTTGAAAACGTTTAGTTGAGGCGTAGGAAGAAGATATCACAATGAGGTGTATTAGAATACAACCTCCACACAATTCGGAGTTTAAACTCCTACTATTTTCTCGCTTGCAAGCTTTTATAGGACATGTCCTTTCACACATTACCCACATTCCTCTTCACTACGCAAAAACAAATTCTATTCTTTAATAACAAACACACTTACTAAAACGGTTTGTAAGAATTATACTAAAATTAAGTTATAAAAATGATTTAAAGTTTGGTTAAGGATGGATAATGGACTTAGGACAGTAGCTAATGATTTTAGGAATGCCAAAAAATTTTAAAGAATCCACACAATGCATCTAACAAACATAAGAATAATCTAGGTTTTGAGTTGCGAAAAAAAGGTGATTTCGGACCCCATAACAAAGAATACTTTGAATAGAATTTAATCATCGATTTTGATTGAGTAATATAAGTGAAAATTTATGTTTAAGCTACTGGAGTACTCATATATCAATGAAAATGTTTCCTTAAAAGTTATAGGAAACCCGATATAGTTCATTCTTTTAAAACGTAGTTTATAAAATTTTCGGAACCTCTAATGTAACTTGAAATGATGTAGAAAATTCTTATCAAAGTATATCATGGAACCAAGTGTTCTTTATCAATAGTAACTAATAAGAAGTCCAATGAAACCCTTTTCCAACATTGGTAACATTTCCAAGTGAAATCACATAGTAAAACATGCCTCAAACAGCACTTTTAGTGTAAAAATTCTACCCTTCACCCTAAAAGATGTTCTTAGCTTTTAACACACATATATATGAAACCTAAATCATTCCACCTACTGCCTTTACCAAAAATCCATCCAAAATACCAAAATCCACAATTCTTAGCCAAACCGACTAAAATCCACATACGGTTCTTCCTAATGTAAGAAAAAGAATCTTTTTCATTTGTTGTACCAACATGCAAAGGGTTATACTTGTATAACATCAAAATACAGAATCCAATAGTCATTCACAACAAAAATTCAACCTTAATTTCGTTCTAAAACAAATCTAACAACTTCCATCATTTTTAATCTCCAAAAAAAAGAATCGAATATGCATACCTTAACTTGTAAATGGTGTAACTCGACTTCTACTTCTCCTCAAGACTTGATTCTTGATATTTTTGATCCTAAGACACAAAGGAACATTCAAACCAAATTTCATAAGAAAATACCTCAAGGAAGTACCTTAATTCAACCTAAACATTCACTATACTTACTGTTTCCTTGATTGAAGAAGATGGCCTTGCTTCTTGAACTTCCTGACTCTTAAAGCTCGAAATTTTACCTTCCCAGTATGCACCTATGTGTTTAGAATATGAATCAAGCTTTGCATGCAAGTTTTTATAGAGAAAAATTGAAGAAAACGAAGGAAGAAACCAATCCCTGCTGTTCTCGCAGGTATGGCGAGCAGGGGAGGTGGGAGAATCCTGTTCTGGGCAGCAGGGTTCTCTTGTTGGTTTGTGATGAAATTTTTGTGAGGTGTTTGGGTCCCTGTGTATTATGTTCAGGTGTCTTTATATCTCGTGAATCAACCCTTAATAAGTCAAATGAGATCTTTGTTTCCACTTGCTCCTTTGCTGGAATTTCTGCTCTTCTTTTTGTGCCAGCTTAATACTAATTTATATTATATTGCATACTATTGATCTAACTTCCCCAAGATGATTATTTTACCTCAAAACATCCATAACATATATTTCCTTGATTTAACTTAACGCATATATATTCAAGAATTCCAAAATCCATTCTATTAAGCACAACCACAAATTGCCTAATAGTTGAAACATGAATCTATCTCCCACTAGTTCTCAATTTCCATAACTCCACTTATTAAAATAATATATCGATACTAAATGTTCCCATGTAACGAAATAATAGTATTATTTTTATATAACTCCTTCTAAGTACTAGTTACATACAAGCACACATCATTTTTACACACAACTTATCATACGTATTTCCTACGTACGATCACATTAAAATTTCACAATTTAAGTTACTTAATCATATAATAATCCTTTATTATTTACCGACTGTTACACTTTAGCTCAATCTTTAGTAGTTTTAACTTATCTTGACTATTCCCTAACCAAGTTATTCAGCATAACTCTACCTATATATATATATATATATATATATATATATATATATATTATATATATATATATATATATATATATATATATATATAGGATTGTCTCAAACAATATAAAGGCCTTGTTCTAGTTAAAAATTGAGGTCCTTAATTTTAACTTTTTTATGTGGCTTTTTTATTATATAAGCCAATAGAAGAGGTACGACGTCCTCCTTTTAAATGACTAGAATACCCTATCATAATCTAAAACAACGTTTTCTTTTTATAAAAATAAAAAACTGGCAATCCATGCAACTTGCCATATGGTATAAGTCAAAAATGAAATATGCTATTAACATTAATAACTTGACAAAATAGATTGACACAATCAAGTTACGAAATTTATTAGAATCTTTAATAGTAAAAAATTAGCGAAATATCCTAACAACATAATAATTTGTATTTACAATGTTCAAACAATATGGTTTATTAACATATACAATCATTAAAGAATTATATTAAAAACACTGACAATGTATTATCTAATCATCGACCAAATTTTTCAGTGATGGTATAGAATAGTTAAAATTTGATCATCTTCCATTTAAAAAGATAATGATATCTGCAAAAGAACCTCAATAATTTACACCACTACGAAAATAATATCAGATTAAAAAAATATGTTCATTTGTAAATATGGCTACATAAGGTTATTGATGCACGCATTACGTGCATATACTACTAGTATTCTTATGATGAAAGCACATAAAAAAATTAAAATGTACATCATATTAGATTATTAGATAAATCATATATAAGTTGTTTCACTTAATGTATAAAAAAAAACACAATACTGCTCTCTACCATATATATATTCACAACAACAATTAAGAGACTGGAACTTTTTTTTGCCATTGGGAGAGAGGAGTGATAATCTTCCAAGAAAAAAGAGGATAATGAACAATGGAATTAATTGGTTGAATTTGGAAATTTTTCAATGTGAAACAACTGAAGTATGAAGATGGACAATTGTAAAAAATGAAAGATTGAAGATTAGAGAGATAATTTAGAGAAAAGAGAAAAATAAGTGAGAATTCATTGCTGTTCTTGGAATTGAAGTCCCTGATTGTGATTTGTGAAATTAATGAGAGAGAGAGAGAAAGACTGAAAGCAATATGTGTGCGCGCGCATGCATGTGTATAAAATATGTCAATTTATGGGTTGAACCTACAACCTCTCATTTGAAATGAAAATACACTAAACGACTATTTTAACAATCTCATATTGGTCTTTATGCGAAAAAAATTATTTAAAGACATTTCTCTTTCCAAAACAATTAAGAACAAATTTATAAATTAATACTCGTTAATATAATGCTAATAGTAGCGTGTCCTAAATTTTAGTACTCTTATATTAAAAAAACTGTTAATATTTTTATAACCTCCTAAGTGAAACCCATACACTATTTAATTGCATCATATATATTTTTACTACACATTAACCTATGTTTCAAAACAAGATTGTATCATATTCTTTGTAAGTTATTACATCTATCAATATGTTCAGTCCGCTATGATTCTTTGGGATGAATTTGAAAATAAATATATGGCCGAGGACAAGACTTCTAGTAAGAAATTTTGTTTTAGTAATATCAATGCCTTTAAAATGGTAGGCTCCAGGCGTTGATGGAGCAATTCCATGAAATTCAAAGAATCTTATGGAGTTTTAAGCAACACAACATTGTTATGGATGAGACATTTATTGTTTCTTCTATATTTGACATGTTACCAACAAGTCGGAAGGATGTTAGGAATTCATTAAAACATAAGAAGGGTGATATTAATGTTGAACAATTGGGTGATCATCTTCAGATTGAAGAGGACATTCGAGTCTAAGATGGAAAAAATGATATTAATCCTAATTCTTTCACTTTAACATGGTGGAAGATGGTAAGTAATCAAAGGAGTCTTCTAATCCTAAGAACAAGGCTAACAATTTCACCAAAGACAACAATAGAAAGAAGCCTATGTATTGTGGAGATACTCAACGAGGTTGTTGGAATATGGTAAGCCTGGTCACTTCAAGAAGGATTGCACCATTTGGAAGAAGAAAATGAACAAAAAGAATGGCAGGAAAGGCGAATCTAGCCAACCCCATGCCAAAGAAGGTATGGGTACACAAGTTTCACTTAATTCAAATCTGAATTTTGTGTGTATGATTTCTGAAATCTTTTACGTGTAGGATGATTGTTCATGGTGGATCAATTTCGGAGCATGAAGACATGTATGCAAGGGAAAACCTTCAAGGAGGTTGATGGTGGATAAGTTCTTTAACAATGATTCTATGACTAAGGTTTTAGGCATATGAGGAGTGGAATTAGTTTTTACTTCCGAAAAGCTCCGTACTTAGGAGAAATTAAGTCTATCGTGCTACCTTAATTGAATTGATTAGGCTCTAAAATGGTGTTTGAAGCGGATAAATCTACAATGTCTAAGGGTGATATATTTGTAGGACTTAGTTATCTTTGTAATGGTATGTTTAAACTTAGTATTGCTAATGCTATGAAAGACACTTGCTTCATTATCAATGATAATTCTTTCTCTATGGCATAGATTGTCATGTTAACTATAAAAAGTTGTATTCCATGTCTAAATATTATTTGATTTCCTCATTTGATCCACATATAGAGAAGTGTAGAACATGCATGCTAACAAAGATAACAAGGAAATATTTTCCAAATAATGTGACAAAGGAGACATTACATGCGACTAAAAGCGATAAGTTAAAGAAATTGAGCTTCAAAATCCGAAATTGGCCCAAAATGACATTCACTTACCCATTAGTGGAAAAAACCTTATATGTCACTTAGCAACAGATGAGGTTTTTGTAAAATAGCATCCGAAAATTATCATTAAAAATGGGGGGGAAAGCTGAGAGAATAAGCTGACGTGGTCTTCTTGTGGACCGCATCAGATTACAAAAACTGATGCGGTTTGGTGGACCGCATAAGATTTTCGTATTTTTTTAAAGTTAGTCTTCCTTGCGTGGCCCATGTTCCGTGCGTGGCCCAGCCATTCCCTTTTCTCATAACCCTCTCTCATAAACCCTCCCCCCTCTCTCTCTCATGACCCTAACTCTTCTCCTCTTCCCCATCTTACTTCACAAAACAGCGCCTTGCCTCTCCTCTCACAAACCCTAAAACTCTTCTCCTCTTCCCTCTCATCAAAAATTCGTCGTCAACAACGTCATTTTCATAATCAACAACCAGATCTCAATGCTCTCGTCTCGTGTCTCCTCTCGTTTTCACCGTCGATTTCATCATCCTCTGTCTTCGATTTCAACCCTCATCAACGAACCGTACACACCGCCAACGAACCGTCTTCGATTACATCATCCTCCATCGCTCGTCGTTGTCAACAACCACCGCCACGAACCGTCACTAGATCTAAGGTTGGGTTTATTTTATTTTTTTTAATTTTCATTTTCGTTCCACTTTCTTATTTTCGTTTCCAATTAGGTTAGTTTTAAGTTTTTAATTTCATTTCTGATTTTTTATTGTCATCGTTATTTTTAGATTTTTTCTAGATCTAAGTTCCACTTTATTTTTATTTTTAAATTTCAGTATTTTGTTCTATTTTCTTGGTTATAGTGTTGTATAATTTTTGGGTCGATTTATGTTTAATTTCTTTAGTTTTTGTTTTGTTTAGATGGTGTTGTTTCTTGTAATTATTTTGGAATTTTGTTTGTATTTTTATTGTTTTTTCTTGTAATTATAATGTAATTTAGTTGTCATTTTTCTGTTAATTTTTGGTTTGGTGATTTAGTAAATCACTCTCTACTAATTTATAGTTTCGTATTTACTAATCTTGTATATTTAGATTTCTGTTTAATTTCACTACATATTTTGGCTTCCATTACTTTTTGGTTTCGTATCCCTCCTTTGGTTAGGCCGCGTGTAACTTTTTTTTTATTTTTCAAAAGACACACAATCTGATGCGATGCGATTATTCATAACCGCATCAGATTCTTACTATACAGATGCGGTTTTTAATGACATCAGTTTTTTTGGTTAGCTGTTGCAGGCCCATCTGTTGCGGGCCAAAATGACATTACTTACCCAAATTGGGTTTCAAAACATGTGAAACGAGTTTAGTTGATTGTAATACATATATATATATATATATATATATATATATATATATATATATATATATATACATACCAATAAAAACTATACATGACATTAGATGCGAGTAAAAGTGAGAAATTAAGTCAAATGACCTTGAAAAGTCGAAACCTAGAATTTGAAATTGAGAAGTCGAGCCTATTGTTCCCTTGTGCTACCTTCTTATGAAGTTTCAACCATTATCCCTTCCCCATGATCTACACGCATGTAATTTGTCGTTAAATTCACATCAGTGACATCGGAGTTGGGAATGGTGAAACGCAGGGTGTCTTCAAATGCATCATACTCCTCCTTATCCTCAACATCACCAACTCCAAGTATACCGGCACAACAATTGACCACTTGTTATCATAAGGGTCAGTTATATAGAATACTTGCTTAACTTGTGATGCAAGCACGAATGACTCTTCACTATCACGCAACCAACCCAAGTCTACAAGTATAAATCCACAAGTGTCATCTTTCCTTATGTTGCTCCGTTTATAATCAACCCACTTGCATAGAAATAAGCAGACCGTGAAACTAGAGTAGTCAAGCTCTCATATATCTTGAATCCGCCCATAGTATAACAATGTAGCATCAATATGAGACTTGTCTTTGGCACTTGCATACTGTGTAGATGATGTCTCTACTGAAACACCACTATTCTGCAAAGATCTCGATTTTTATCCTGTCGATCTATAAAACGTATATCCATTGACATCATAACCCTCATAGGAGTGCACAGCTTCTCGAGGACTAAATGCTAGCCACTTAAGAGTTTCTGAAACAGTGGAATCTACTTTACGCATTAATCGATTATGGAACCACTCAATAAACGTCTTATTATGCAACTCCATCAATGCTCTAGTCCTTTTACCTGGATTCCGATCACGCAACTCCTCCATATGCTCATCCAAGTAGGGATGGACCTGTACCATATGTTGCACTACAAATAAGTGTGATTGTTTGCGCATTTCAACAGGAGGTACAATCATTTTGGAGCCAACTGTACCTTTACCCTCGAGTCTGCCCTTGTGTCAAGATGTAGTATGTCTAATATGATAAACATTAGTTAAGAACTTGGCCACAAAATTACCGAACTCATCACTCATAATCCCCTAAATTATACTTCCTTGTGGTTCGCTGGATTCCTTACTTTATCTTTCAAAGTCCCCATATGTCTCTAAAAGGGATACCATCACCTCAAAAACACCAGACCACATAGCTTAATCTCTCGAACTAGATGTGTAACCAAATGGACCATAATGTCGAAGAAAACAGGTGGGAAATACATCTCAAACTTGCACAAAGTCTCTATCATGCCAGCCTGGAGAGCATCAAGCTTCGACAGTTGTAACGTTTTGCTACATATAGTATTGAAAAAAGAACACAACTCTGTTATGGTATGTCTCACGTGTTTCGGCAATATCCCTCGAGTTGCAATCGGTAAGAATACTTGCATCATTACATGACAATCCTGAGACTTCATGCTCGATAGCTTCAACTCACCGTCTAAGGTAACAAATCTTTTCATGTTCGATGAGTACCCTGATGGAGCCTTAATTCTCTACGAAGACTCGTAAAAAAGTCGTTTCTCAGCTCTAGATAGAGTGTAGCAAACCGGAGGCAAACAGTTCCTATCATCATCAAGCAGCTTTTTCTTTCCTTTTCCTTCAATTCTTGCAGCCGACCCTTCTTCAATCTCTTCTTTTTTTCCTTCCTTTTCCTTTGCCAAACACTTTCTCTTTTTTCTTTCTTTTCTTAGTGTCCCTCTTCTGACCCTATAGTTCTGGTCGAAGCCCCTCACTTTCTAGATACAGTCGCACTCATTTACTATCCTTTGTCTTATGTGGAATATTCATTAGTGTCCCCAGAATGGCGTCACATACATTTTTCTCTATGTGCATGACGTCGAGACAATGTCAAATTTCTAGATCCCTCCAATATGGAAGTTTCCACATAATAGACTCCTTTTTCCAAAGTCCCTTAGCACCATCACCCGCTCCTTTGTCGAATATCGTTTAAATACCCTTGACCTGATCAAAAACCTCAATACCAGTCAATGACCTACGAGCAAACCATTCCTCAACTATTCCATCGAACGCCTTCTTCTTATTACGATAAGGATGGTCACGTTGAAGGAACCTTCGGGTTCGCATATAAATTTCTTTGTGACAAGTAGAAATGTATTTAGATTTTGTGTCGTCGATGAAAATCGGGCATGCTTTCTTCCCTTTGTTCTTATACCCGGATAAGTTCCCATAAGCAGGAAAGTCATTAAGAGTGTATAAAATCATGGAACGCAATGTGAATACCTCATTAGCATGTCCATCATACACAGAAACTCCTTCATCCCACATTTTTCTCAAATCATCAACAAGTGGTTGGCGGTAGACATCTATGTCGTTTTCAGGCTGTTTCGGCCCTGAAATAAAAATTGACAACATGATGTACTTACGTTTCATGCACAACCAAGGAGGCAAGTCATATATAACTAGAAGAATCGGCCATGTACTATGTTGAGAACTAAGAGTGCCAAATGGGTTCATCCCATCCATACATAGGCCAAGCCTCAAATTTCTATCCTCGGCATAAAAGGTCTTATGTAGACGATTAATACCTTTCCACTCAGGAGTATCAGCCGGATGTTTGAGAAAAGTGTCCTATCTGCATGCCACCTTAAGTTCTTTGCGTCTTTTTTGATTGAAAACATGCGCTTGAATCGTGGTATAATAGGAATATACCACATTACATTTGCTGGAGGCCCTTTCTTATCACCAACCCCTGCGCGCTTGTAACATGACTTCCCACATCGAGGACACTCATCCATATTCGCATATTCATTTTGGATATAGCAAACAATCATTTGAACAAGCATGTATCCTCTGGTACTCCAAACCGAAAGGAAACATCAGTTTCTTATCATAGTAGTTCGACTTGGGTAGTTCATGGTCGTACGGCAACATATCACCAAATGCTTGCAACAATGAAGTGAAAGCAGAGTCACTTATACTGACTTTCGTCTTGATATTAAAGAGTGTTATCACGACCGTTAGCTTGGTGTACCTCGTACAACCGGGATACAATGGTTTCCGAGACGTCTCGACCATGCACTCAAAAATACGAGGCCGTTTCCCCGCATGATCATCCACCCCGTTCATCATCTCCTCGATATGGTCCCCTTCATTACATCCTCTACTTCAATATTCCCATTTTCGTTCTCGATGTTCTTATCATTCTCAATGACATCAAACTCACCTCTTTCATGCACATCGTTAACAATGGCATTCCCACCATCATATATACCCTTCTCACCGTGCCAAACCTATACATGGTAGTCTTGCCTAAACCCGTGACGAAATATATGCTCCCTCAACAACCCAATTTTACTAACCATGCCCACATTACCACAATCAACATACGGACAATAAAACCCCTCAGTTCTCGTTGTAGCCTAATGACTTAATGCAGCATCACAAGATTCAAAGATCCCATCCACGAATTCACACGTGTCACGACTACCATACATCCATGCACGATTCATTTCAATTAGACCTTTAATTAAACACAAGCAACAAGTACCTCATGTCAATAACGAACTTCATTACATGATTAGAGTTTATGAACGATATACATTTAATGAAATTAGGAATGCTTTACAAGGGTCCTTATCACTCCAACCTAACCCATCCATAGATATCTAATCTCACTAATGAATGTATGTCTTCTTTTCGATTCTACGGAAAATTCGGCAGCATTTCCCTACAATTCCCTAAGTACACGATGTATATATATAGTTACTTAGGAAATTCTATGTTGTACCCCCAAGTTTTTTGCGTTTTATACGTTGTACCCTCTCGTTTTGGGACTTACACACTGTACCCTTTAAGTACTTGTAATCTACATGTGATGCCCTTAATGAGTGTTTTAATTCTAACTTTTGTTAACAGCTACTTAACCCCCTTAATTAACCTCCTAACTCAACCCCCTAATTAATTTAGCCCCTAATTAACCCCCTAATTGAACCCCAACAATTTCCATCACCCACCTCCCTTGACCCACCCACCTAAGTAGTTGTTAACAAAAGTTAGAATTAAAACACTCATTAAGGGCATCACGTGTAGCTTACAAGTACTTAAAGGGTACAATGTGTAAATCCCAAAACGAGAGGGTATAATGTGTAAAATGCAAAAATTAGGAGGTACAACATATGTACCCAGAGAACAAAAGTAGGGAAACAACGAGCCAAGATTTTTCTTCTATAGAATCGAAATAAAGACATACATTCACCACCTAAGTGAGATTAAACATCTAAGAACAGTCCCAAACCGGGGACTATTCAAGACCTACTCCTAATGAGTTAGTCTCGAATGGGTATCTAGGCAGATGATATGATGATGCATATATACATAGGTTTCTAAACAACAAAGCTTTTTACATCTAATCTTAATTCAACGATAAATATATACATATTTGCACATATAAACCAATTTGATAGAGGTCAACAATGGGCAATATAGTTGCCAAGTATATTGTACCCTCACTCCCGGACTCAATTTTTGGTTCACTTTGACCATCCATGGACTCACAACGGGGAAATCTACATTGTATAAGTCCCTAATTTGTCCCTACGGCTTCCCAATATCCAATTAGGTTTATGATTATTCCTTTAAAGAATTACTGGCGACTTCTTTCAAAAACATATTTTTAATAAAACCTTAAAAATGGGTAGTCAAATAAACGCGCTCACACCGCGTGTACGCATTAAAGGAATTGAAAATTTTACGCCTACAAGTATCCATTTGGACACTGTAGACATTAGTTGATCATATAAGTTTATGCTGAAACCTTACTCTGATAACTTGACAATTAAAGAATGGTAACCACATAACAAAAACTGATTATATGCCTAGAGAATGAAAATGAAAAAGAATCCATGACACAAGTTCATAATTTATCCATCTTTGGGTGTCAAATAATTTAATAATTCTACGTTTATAATTTACAATTAGCTACGCTAACCACAAATTTCAATCACCAAGCAATTAAATAATTAATCCAATACCAACATTTTCATATTTCATCAACTCAAATTTCAGAAATTAACAAAGGTATGCTTCCTAACTTAAAATATTGTGAGGAGAATAGAAAAATGAGATAGGAAGAAAGGGGTTGTTGATTGACAGTCACACAAGGGAAGGGGAGCACACGGCTGGAGATCGACACGCCTGATGAGCTCCGACTCGCAGTGGCGAAACCAGGAAAACGGCGGCTGCATCACCACATCAACAACACTACAACTCAACCACATTCTCACACAACAGAGGAGAGACAGAGAAAGAAAGAAACATAGGGCAGGGCCGCTGCCTTGAGGCGACTGATAACGAAGCTCTGACGAGCTTGGGAGAAAAGTCGGTAACACGATGGTGGAGGTGAGAGAGAGCGAAGGAAGGGGAGTTTTCACTGGGAGGAAAGAGATAGTTTGAGAGCTTTGGGGTTTTCCTTTTGGTGAGAGAGATAAGTATAGTGAGAGTGAAAGAGTGGGTTGGGGTTTTTGTTTCCCAAACTAAGAGACTATGAAAAGCAAATAAAGGAGTAACTGACTTTCTCTTGCTATTTTGGCAAAATACCACTCAACTAATTGCACACGAAATCCAAAATATAAATAATAATATTAACTTCATACAATTCATATAAATAAATATATTATAACCACCACAAAAAAAATTCATACATAAACCGAAATAAAATAATAATATTTAAAATATAAATAACATTAAAAATTACAATTAGAGCTAAATACAACGTTCTTAAGAATCGGGGTATTACACTCCATCACTCGACCCTCTTACACTCTTATCTCCTCAAAGCAGCTCTTCTCCCTCTCTCTCATCCTCACTCCCACCACCACCGTCCCGCCACTACACCACACAAATTCACCACCCCAACCACCCTAAAACCAACAAACAACATCATTCTTCCATAATTTCCCCCCTCTCACTCAAATTTTCAGAATTTATTTTCAAAATGCAAAACCCTAAAATTTGGGAGTTTGTTTTTGGTGAAGAAATTAGAGTAATTGGAGGGTATGATCTAAAGATAAAAGTAAGGAAGGAAGTTTGACCACCACAATAACACCTACATTGCACTCTTAGAGCAATTAAAAGCTTGAATTTCTTACATATTTTTAATCTCTAACAACACTTTGGTTTATTTGAGAAATTTCCTACATTGTTCATTATTGGTATTGGATTGTTGTTGGTTGTTATTGTTTTGCGAATTATTGGTGATTGTCGAGGATTGTGGATTGTTGTTGGTTGTTATTGTTTTGTGAATTATAGGTGATTGTTGATGATTGTGGATTGTTGTGGTGATTGTCGAGGATTGTGGATTGTTGTTGGTTGTTATTGTTTTGTGAATTATTGGTGATTGTTGATGATTGTGGATTGTTGTGGTGATTGTGTCAAGCATTGTTTCACTTGGGAATTGTTGGTTCTGTTAAGTTGTAGGGAGGGAGTTGTTGAATAAAGATGGCAACCAAAAAGAGAAAAACTAGAGGTGGTAGTAGTTCAAGGAGTGTTCCACAAGTCAATTCTAATTTGGGACTACAAACCCTTAGTTATGGTGCAAAGAGAATGTGGGATAAACTCACAAGGAAATATAAACAAATTGAAGAGACGAAATTTTCTAGTGTATCCACCTTGAGTGATTTGGGTTTGCTCCTAGTCGTTGAACATTTGATGTCCAAAGTGGGTATTCATGATTTCCTTCATAAACAATCCCCCACCTACAAACGATACACACTCGAATTCCTATCTACCTTAGAAAGAGGAGAAGATGAAGATGGCCCATATATTACCTGTCACCTCAATGACGATGACATTAGGATGAACAAAATAGAAGTCAGTGAAGCTTTTGGTCGGGATTATGGAGATGATGGAAGTTTTGAGAATTTTGAGGGCTACAATGAAGCGGTCTTTGGGAATGCCATCACCACATGGTCTCATTTCGCATGGATGGTGCAAAAGTAGTTCCATCCCCCACCCCGCACTTCGTTTTATTCACCGCCTCCTTGCAATGACGGTGTTTTATCATAGGGAGCCAATACATCTTCCCATGTTTGATTTGAAATGTTTGTGGGCGATGACACCTCAAGAAGTTAGGTGTCCCGATTGGGTACATATCTGGGTCACGAATTGCTTAGATCTTAGTAGGAAGGAGTCGGGCAAGATCAGTATGGGAGGTGGTTACCCTTCTTGTAGAGTACGTTCATGTCGGCTTATCCTTAGATGTTGAAGATAATCTTATCTTCCATCAACTAGGTACCCCTGAAACTAGTCGCACTTATCCTTCTAATGAGTATACTAATCATCAATTGAAAAAGGCCTTCTTCCTTTGGTTTTCCAAGGGCCAAAATGCTTATGTGTGGCTTTATGGTGCCAATAATATGAAATATATATTTTTGTCGCGACTACAACGCACAACTGTCACTTCAGAGACTACACATGCTCAGCTCTATATCTCCAAATGAGAACTTATCTCCCTGAGGTAGAGGAAGATTATGCTCAAGTGAGGGTCCCGGAGCCGGATGTTGCACCCTCTAATTTTTATTATATGGTAGAGGATCGATTGGATTCAATTGAAGAAGAACAAACCAATTTTGGTGTTCAACTTGGTCAAAATGCAACACCAAGTTGATGGCTTTGAGGACACTATGTATTCCATGTACTAGACATGAGGGATGAGGATTCACATGTTTTCTATATATCGGTTTGTTGTTTATTTTTTTGTGTATATATTGCATTATTAAACTGAAAAAAAAGAGAAAGAATTGAAAAAAAAAAGAGAATATTTTTTGATGATATTAAAATCTGCTAAGTTGAAAACCTGTAAGGCCGGGAGACTTAGGAAAAATTTGGTGGGCCTTGATAGGTTGAAAACTCGAAAGCGCAACCTATGTAAAACAAAAGGCTTAAAGAGTGGGTGAGTTGTGAGCTTTTGAAGAAAAATAAAATAAAATGAGAGGCTAGGATGAAAACCCGAAAGGGCTCCTAGACAAAATGAGAGAAAAATAAAAGAGAGAATAATCCATTACTCATTTATAGAAGTTTGCGTCATAAGGTGGGCGGCGATCTTGGAGGTTTTCGGGTAAGACTAGTCTTTATTTACTTTTCTATGGTGGTTTGGATGTCTTGTGGGTGTATTACGGTAATTGTGAATGATGGTTTGAGGAGGAGCTTGAGGCTAAGCGTGGGAGAACCCTTGTTCCCTACGTTTTGGTTTTCAAGTGGTTTTTGTTGGTTGGATTGTCATTGGTTGGGAATTATTGAAAGTTCAAGTTCTTTGAACTTATTTAATTTGTCTATTTTTGGGGATAAGCATGGGAACATGTCTTTTTGTTGTTGTCCCATGACCAATAGATGATTGTGTAATTGTGAAAATTTAGGCTAACCTTAGGGTTTGGAGGGAGAAGAGGAAGTTAAATAGATGTTGGTATGTAGCTTGGGCGATTCCGGGGCTGTTAATTATTCTTTTGGAAGTTTACTTGAGGTCGAGTATGGTTCAAGTGTGGGAGAATTTGATGTGTTCGAGTTATGTGTGCGTGTTAAATATCATTTTCTATCATTTTGGTTAGTAGTTAGGCTTAAGTGTGAAAGAATGAAGTTGTTTTTCTCTTTGAAGGTTTAGGACTAATATGTTGATTTTTTATCTCCTAATTCCTACTTTTGTGAGTTTTAAAGAGTAAATGTCATTGTTGTGTAGTCTCGTTCTACCCGGGATATTTGAAACTTCGATTATAGAGTACGGTAAGACATGCCCTTCGCACCTCATGATTCATGTAGCGGGTCGCGACCCTTTATATTATCCAACCCCAGGTCTGCAGCGTCATGTTGAGAAAAAAAGTAGCGGTTTGCACCTCGCGACCCACGTCTTGACTCACGACCGCTATTAATCGACTTTGGTGGTTTCTTCAACAACTAGGTTTTCTTTCGTGAAGCATAAATAGAAACTTGCGCCTCTTTTTATGAGGAAATGTGCGTGAGAAAAAGGCCACAAACTTTATCTCTTCACTTCTCTTTCATATTTTAGTTTGTAATTTAGTTAGATTATGGAAATTGTAGGTTAAATCACTCTTGGGAATGATTAATTGAAGCTTCAACTACTTATTGTAAGATTCTCTACACTCTACTATCTCTCTCGGTTATTATTTGATTTCTTATATTTCATTATATGATAATTGAAAAACTTGCTAGGAGTACTACTAGTATGATTTTGTTATTTGTCTATTGCTAGATTTAAGAATCAATTGGATTATTTTGTTCTTTTATCACTTATATGATCGAACTTTGCATGTTGACCGTGAATCGTTAGAACTTAGGAAAATCAAACAAGTTGATTGAATGTTCATCGCTTGTATAAAGTTAGCAAGCCTATTGATTCTCTGTTATTATTGCTACTTTTGGATTGAACTTAGACGCAGATCGGACTAAGTTATTCAATAGTAAGGGTTTTGTAGTCACGTTGATTGTGCTATTTAACTGGAAGTAAGAACAGTATGAGATTTCATCTCAACAATAGGTAACCTTGAGCTTAAGTAGAGTTGTGGTTTCAATGATTAATAAATTCGTTGAGAGCAGAAATTAATCGATTTCAAGACTTGTGTTTACATTGAAGTTCTAAAACTTCCATTTAGTTGTTTACAGTTCTTTACTAGCAATTTCTATTGAAAATCCCCCCCCCCTTGAATTGGTTACTTAACACTTAGAGTCATCTAAGTGTTCTTTACGTTGAGTACAAAATAATCCATGTTTCCCTGTGGATATGAACCGTACTTGCCTTCTACATTTATCTATAAAACAGAATAGGAGAAATTTATTTTTGGATAGGTGCATACGACTAACCCACTTGCCCATGGTTGTATGCTATTCTGGAAACGCGATGCACATTTACTCAAGTGTAGTATATGTGAGTGTGATCGTCACAAGAAGACTCCAAGAGGCCAGCTTATTCCAGAAAAATTCCTAACATATTTTTCTATCACACCCCGGTTACAAAGGCTTTATGCAACGAATAATATTTCAGAGGAATTGACATGGCATGCCAAAAATCCTCACGTTTCAGGTACCATGGCACATCTTAGTGATAGTGAGGTGTGAAAGCACTTTGAGGCCACTTTTAACTGACTTTGCCTATGATATTTGTGCACCTATGGCTTTTCACCCTTTGGTAGTTTGGAGGATAATACTCATGCGGGCCTGTAATTCTTACTCCGTATAACTTTCCTCCATCAGTGTGTATTAAAAAGCGTTTCATGTTCCTCTCTTTACTAGTTCCCAATCCAATAGAGCTAAAGGGTAATTTAGATGTCTACATGTAACTAGAGATGGCAAATGGTCATGGACCCGACCTAGACCTGCTTGGACTCGACCCATTTATAAGGGCCTAGGTCTTTTTTTAGACCCCATGGGTCTGGGTCCTAAAGAGCATGGGTCGGGTCTGGGTCCGGGTCGAGAAATGTCAGACCCAGGCCTAACCTACGGACCCATATATATTAATATATTAAAAAAAATCAAAATTTAAAAGACTAAAACCCTAATAAGCTAATACTCGCCATCTCTAACAGCCGTTTTCTTTCTCGTTCTCTAAATTCATGGTTCACTCCTTCCTTTTTTATACTCTCTAACAGTCTAACCCAATACTCCCGCAACCACTTCACACAATTCGGTGACCACACAATCTGGCGACCTCCTATCACAGTCCCACGACCACCTTGCTTTCATTGACGACCACCTCGACACTCTCGCAAGGTATGAATCTGCAACCCTCTAAGACTCTAACTCTCTAGTTTGTTTTGATAATTAATTTGTAATCTTTTATAAATGTTATAGCCACACTAATTTTTAGAATTAATTGTAAATGTGTAGATTTTATGACTAAAATTGTAGTTTGGTAAGATATTTCATAAACCGTAATTGTAGTTTGATAGAATAATTATCTATTGTTGTCTGTTATAATGCTATTGAAAAATCTGTTTCAAATTTTTGTAAGTTGTAACTCATTGCCTAGTGTGGTAGTGCCTACTGTTATAGACTTACTAGTCTTATATGCACGCGATGCGTGCGTTAATTTAAAAACTTGTTAGTATAAACTCCATCCATATTATAGTTCTGACTACTCCTAAAATGTGAATGATCAATAGTTAGATGTCTTTAGATATATTAATTTGCTAATGTAAAAAACTAACAAATGTTTTTAATATTAATTTTTTGTAAATGAATCTAGATATATTAATTATTATGATTTACTGAACGTGGAACATTACACATACTTTTATGTTCAATAATGAACTTCATACGTGATTAACAGTAAAGTATCGCAAGAATGTCGTATTTGAGAATGTCGTGAAGCTCCAATCTATGAAGAAAACAGATTTTTTTTGTTTGGAGTTTGTTGTTGTAATTATGTTTGTGTTTCGGAAAAATTAATTTGAGTTTGAATCTGAGTTGTCTATGTAATGAGACTGCCATGCCTTTTTTTTTTTTTTGCTATTGTGTGTGGTATTAATGTTTGATAAGTTCTTGATTATGAATCTTTTTTATTGGCAAGTTTATGTAATTGAGCTTTTATATGAGTTGATTGAGTTTAATAAAGATTTGATTGATTTTGTTTTGGCAAGTTTATGTGTGGAAATTGCTAATATTTTTGTTGTGGAGGGGCAATTAAGTAAATTTCAAAGAGGACACCATTTCTCCTCCCTTGGCTTATATAATATAGATAGTGCTAGAATGGTAACTAGTTTACTAACTACTACATATTTTCCTACTCATGTGACTAAAATTTACTGCATAATTTGCTTGATTGCTTCATAGGATTTGCTCGTGTGTATTGTGTTTAATTAGTTGTCATTGTCTACTATCTAGAATTGTAGTTTGATACGTATTGCATATTAATATCAAAATTTTCTTGATTGCGTCAGTATGGATGAAGGGCAGTCTCACTTTGTACCTCCTCGTGCACCTGTAATACTTGATTTGGATCCCGAGGAAGAATTGGATCATTGTGAGGATGATCAAGCAGGGACCCAAACTTGTAGCAACCAAACTTTTGTTACCAAAAAGACTAGTAAACAAACATCGAAAGCATGGGAGTATTTCAATAGGAGTAAAGTAGATGGTGTTGTAAAAGCACAATGCAAGTATTGCATTTCAATGCTTTCCGCTAGTAGTTCAAGTGGAACTTCTCACTTACTTAAACATGCAAAGAATGTGTGTTCTGGTAGGCATTTGAATCTTGCACGTGGCCAAACTTGTTTGAAATTTAAAACTGAAGTTCACGGATTAAGTACTTTAATTAGAATTTAAAAGTAAGGATAAGGAACAACCATTTAGTCAAGAAGGATCAAGGAATCAAAGAGTTGGTCAACATGGTTGTTATGCATGAGTACCCTCTAGCGATTGTAGATCACATTGGCTTTAGGAGATATTCACATAGCCTCAATCCATCATTTAAAATTATATCAAGGAATATGAAGAGTGATATACTTAGAAATCATTGAATTCATTATTGGCACACAATGGGAGCAGAATATCAATCACCACAAATATGTGGACAACTTCTAACCAGAAGAAGGGTTACATAAATGTAACATCTCATTTCATTGATCAACAATGGGTCCTCCGTAATCGCACTTTGAGGTAAGATACTTATTTAACATTTCTACAACTTGGGGGCTTTTTATTTATATAAATTATAAACTTACAATGTTTATATAATTTGTTATTCTAGGTTTTGTTTTGTTTTATTCCATGTCCACATAACAAATGAATTATTGCCAATTTTGATGGATCGTTTGTCTCAATACTCTTTGGAAAACAAAATGTCATCAATTGTGGTTGACAATTGTAGTATTAATGATGCAGTGATGTGGATTTTGTTGGATAAGTTTGAAAAAAAGGCACTTATGTTAAATGGTGATTTTTTGCATATGCGTTGTAGTGGTCACATTCTAAACGTAATTGATGGGCTAGATGTGATTAGTTGTGGGATTGTGAAAGTTTGAGTATGTGTTTGATTTTGGAGGTCAACACCTAAGAGAATTAAGAAATTTGAGGAGGCTTATAGATTTTTGAACTTATCTCACTTTAAGAGGTTAGTTCTTGATTGTAAAACAAGGTGGAACTCTATTTTTTTGATGCTTCAAACTGTTTTGCCTTTTAAATATGTCTTTTCTAAGTTCAAACTTTTGAATAGAAAGATGAAATTTGTTGTGCCTAGTGATGTTAACTGGAATCTAGCAAGTGTTATTTGTGAAAAGTTGGACATCTTCTATAACACAACTTGTGTATTTTTCGGAAGAAAATTTATCACTATATATCCACTTATTTTTTCGGAGATTTTGTGAGATTAAAGTTGCTTTGAGGCAATGGGAATCAAGTGATGTTGAGACTTGAGAGCATTAGTAAGATGGCTAATGAGATGCTTGAAAATTTTGATAAGTATTGGAAGAATATCAATGGACTTTTGGCCGTTGCTACTATTTCAGATCCAAGGAATAAAATAGATTGTGTTGAGGATTACGTTGGTGAGATCTATGATGGTGAAGCCGATTTGGAAATAGCAAGAGTTAGAAAAACCCTTGATAAACTTGTGGTTGAATACCAAAAGAAAAGTGTTGGAGTGAATAGTCAAGAACCACCGAAATGAGATAGTGGGGGAAATGTCACTCAACCTTCTAGTAAGTGCCAAGAGGATAGATACGCTCAATTAAAAAAAAACAAAGAAGAGAAAGGTTGGTGGGAGGTGTGAAGTGGACCACTACATAGAGAATGAACCATTACCCGAAGAAGATGAAATTGATATCCATCATTGGTGGAAAAAGGATATTAAGTATCCAACTTTGAGAATGATCGCTAAAGACATTCTTGTTATTCCTGTTTGAACCGTGAGGCTTTAGTATGGGTGGAAGAGTAGTTAGCTCTCATTGTTCTACACTTGCTTGTACAATCGTGGAAGCATTGATGTGCTTACAAAATTGGATGATGGAAGATACTAAAGGTATACTATTCTTTAATGCATTTTTTATAATATGTCTTATCTTATACACTTAGCTAAAATAACTCTTTATATGTTTATTTTGTATAATGTACAATGGAAAGTATTCATGCTTGTTCTACCATTAATGATGACTCCGATGTTGAGGAAATGGGGAAGGGGAGGTGATTGATATCATTGTTATGGTATGTTTATATATATTAACTTTTAAAACATATTATATATACTTATAGTGATAATTTATTAGGAAAAATTGACAATAGAGGTCTGAACTTTGGGTGATAATTTTTAAAAGGTCTGAACTATTGATTAACCTGTGTAGGTCCCAACTTTATGGGGTCTTAACTTTTAGCGGGACTCGACGACTTAAAATCGAAGATTTTTTTTTAAAAAATCTCACCTAGTTCCTACATCCCTCACTCAATTAACCCTTCTAATGTGACCCAAGTTTTACAAGTGATGACCTATTAAGCCAGTTTTAAGTCACTAAGGCCTACTAAAAGTTAAAACCCCCTAAAGTTGGGACCTACATAGGTTAATCAATAATTCAGACCTTTTAGAATTATCACCCAAAGTTCAGACCTCTATTGTCAATTTTTCCAATTTATTATTATTTTGTGTTATTTATGTATCTGTAGGATCTTGATGATGATGACATTGATGATGAAATGGAAGAGAACTACGATATGGAAGTGTAAATTTATGTATTTGAGACTTGAATTCTTGATGTTGTTTTAGCTTGTCATGAGACTTTGTGAGTTTGTAACTTGTGTCTTTGTGATTTTGTGAAGTCTTCTGACTCCATTTGAGAATTATAAGTTTGTAATTTTGTAATGTGTATGGTATAATTTGTATGGTAACGCTTCACCAAATCACCAGCACCACCCATGGTTGCACAAACGTACTACTCCCCATTTCACAAATATATTCTAGAAACAGTGGAGTGATCATAGCCACAACAACATGCACTACTAAAATATATGTAATAGGTTTAATATGTGATTAAAATAAGAAACTAAGAAGGATCCATTTAGGACCCGTGGACCCAGTAGACCCAGCGAGGCTGGGTCAGGGTCTAAAAATTCTAGACCCAGCGGGTCTTAGTCAGGTCTAGGTCTTAAAAAAATAAACAGGTCTGGGTTTCGATATAAATACAACCCATTGTCATCTACATGCAACCATTAATTGACTAGCTCAAACAATTGTGGCAGATTGGTGCTATGAATTATGATATTTCACAGAAGCATAATTTCATGCTCCATACAGCACTTTTATGGATCATAAGTGACTTTCCTGCATATGGTATGTTGTTTGGATGAGCTATTGCTAGGAAAAATACTGGCCCGTGTTGTATGGATGAACCTAAGGCATTTTCGCTTGATAATGGTAGTAAAGTCTCATGGTTTGATTGCCACCGCATATTTCTTTCACATGATCACTCTTTTCGTAAAAATAAATCAACTTTTCGCAAAAACAAAGTGGAAAATGGCATGGATCCTTCTATAATGTCTGGAGATGATTTGTGGCAATGTGTCAAGGACTTGCCTAAAGCTACTAATGGCCCTAAAGCTCTCAAAATCTTGAAGAAGTTACAAAAGGTTGGTTTAAACAACGTTCTTTTTGGTAACTTTCTTATTGGAAATATTTGTTTATTCGACACAACCTGGATGTCATGCACATTGAAAAAAACTTCTTAAGTAACTTATTCACACAGCGATGGATGTGTTAGAGCTCATGTATGACGAACGAGGAAACAACATCATGCCAAAAGCCCACTTTGCACTTAATAAGGCTCAGTTGAAGCAAAGGTAAAAAGGCAAATTTTTAAGCAAAAATACTTTCTTTTAAGAATGAAGTTCTAATACGGTGAGGTTTTTCACAACTAATATATATGTCGATTTATTTGATAGGTTTCTCAATCACTTGACGCGTAAGGTTGGAAACAAGGCACACGTGGAGAGTTCTATTTGCTATGCATACCTTTGTGAGGAAATATCATATTTTTGTTCGAATTACTACCAACTAGAAGTTGATACTAAATTAAGTGATTTGAGTAGAAACGTCACTTCAGTCGCTGAGAACCATCATGATCCACATGTTCCTGACATGTTTAGGGTGGATAGCAACCGCACATCTACCAACAACCATTTACAATTCTTGTAAGATAAGGAGTATGATCGTGCACACATTTATGCTCTTGCAAACAGTATTATCTTAAGCGAATATGAAAGGTATACCTAATTAATGTTAACTAGTTAAAAACATTTATAATTGTGCTTTCGCCAATTATCATAGGAACTTTGAAAAACATATTCTAGAGACACATCCACACATATCATTGGATAGTATATGGGGCAAATGTAAAGCTGAGTATCCTAAATAGTTCAAAAATCATGTGCATTTTTAATTAATAAAATAGATGTTTTCCTTAACAAAATGAAAAGTTTCTTCTAACGCATATTATGTAAATGTCAACATAATGAAATTAGGTACTACAAGAAGGGACTGATATCGATATAGTTCATGCTCTTGCAATAGGTCTCGTTCGACAAGTGAGGTCATGGAGTCAGCTTTTCATCGCTAGATACAATTTTCAAACATATGAGTATGGCAAACAGAAGTCAACTATGAACTATAGAGTGTATGTTAAAAAGTCATGAGCAAGTTAATTACTATGGCATTTTGGAGGAAGTAATTAAACTAGTTTACCATGATCCATTGGAAGTATACAAGACGATATTGTTTAGGTTCAATTGGATGAATTTTTTGAATGGTTTAAATGTGCATGAACAATACAAACTCATTGAAATAAACCATAGTAAGAAGTACCCAAAGTATGATCTGTTTGTAATATCATACCAAGTTAGCTAAGTTTATTATGCCGCTTATCTTAGTTTATATATAGGTAGAGTGTAATGGTGGGCAGTGTTTCAGACTAAGGAAAGGTCTTCAATTGAAGCTCCAGTGAATTCATTGTTCTTTTTAGAGGAGATAAGTGATGTTCCTTCAACTCTTTGTGCTCCAAATGAGACTCCATACTATGATTTGTCGGGGAAGAAGAACAAAACGAGGATTAACGCTTGACCATAGTAGTGATTCAAATAATGACGACGAGGAAGATAGTGATGAAGATTATCTCCAAGATTATGAATCTTCAAAGATTTTGATGATGATGCTGAAGAAGATATAGACCCATTTGATACTATGTAGTTATAACCTTTATGATACATACATTAAACTTTGTAGTGTGCTATGAACTTCTAAATTTAGATTCATTGTATTATGTTTGGCGGATTTAGTAATGATTAATTTTAAGAATCTTACCGTATTCACTTTATATTTTATTATATAATATGCTCTGAGTTCAAATTGATTCTTATTTTATTCTTAAATTTGATATAAAAACCGATTTTTTTGGCAGTTACCCCTGAGGTTCTATGAAATTCATGAGGTACCCCTACGATTTCATAAATTCATCGGGTACCCTTTATATTTGCATACAATGTATCAAGTACCCTCAATAACTTACTATTGTCGATAATGTTAACTTAAATGACCAAATCAATTGACCCCTATCCTAATTCCCCTAATATTTCATTTAATTTACTCCCAATAAAGTCGAAGAAGATAATTTTTTCTAATAAGTACATAGGTAATTTTTAAAATTATTTTTGAGCGCATAAAAAACAAGGATTTGTATCACTATAAAAGGACATTTTTGGCATAATGTGGGTTAATAGGGAAATTAGGTTGGGGTTCAAGTAATTTTAAGTGAACATAATCAACACCAATCAACTCTTGAAGGTGTCCGATACATTATATGCAAACTTAAGGGGTACCCGATCAAATTTTGAAAATGTAGGGGTACCTCTTGAATTTCGTAAATCCTAAGGGGTACATGTGAAAAATCCGTATAAGAAAACTTTTGAAGTTTATACTACATATTCATTCTACTAATCTATGTTATTTGGCTGAATTTATTTTAGATATCTTCTTCTAGCGGGCGAGGGAGAGCTTCAGGAGGTAGTCATGCTCAGTCTATGCTACATTCGACGAATGATCATGAGGGCGAGACTCCTCCATCGAATGGTGATATTGTCACCAGAGAGGAGCAAGGTGAAGGCACACCTTCTGGCAAGCAATCAGTTGGGCCCTACTATGCTATGGTAGGAAATAATTTTATCCATTATATCTCATATTATAATTTCTATTATTCATCTTAGTGCATGCTAATTCTTTCCTAGTTTTATTAGCTTTTTATTTTAATTGTTTTGCGATTTTTTTGTTGTATTGTAATTATTTTTTCCTTTGCAAAGTTTGATAATTACAAAGTCACTCGATCTATTACGGAATTTTTCATAGAGTACTTCCTTGGGCCAAATAGAAATTAGACTTAAACAAGTCAATCAACAAAAGATCAATGGTTTCATATTTTCAAGGTAACACTTTAAGTTAATTTTATTCTATCACATATTAGACTTATATATATTTAGTTAGTTCTAAATCTGCATGATACAGCGGGAATATTTTTGGCATTCGGACTTGGATTTGCAAGTAAGACAAGACTTTAAAAGCAACTACTACAACACTTAAAGACTTCCACCATTGGGTGACGTCAAAGAAGAAAGGTATAACACTAATATGGATGCCAAAGAAAGTACACCAACTTCTGCAAAAAAAACAAACGAGGGTGACTTTAATAAAAAAAAATCTGAACAAGCGAAAAAGAACAAGAGAGGAGGATCGTTGCAAGGTGTTGTTGAACCTGCACATTGTCAAGTTTCAATTTCTACGGCTGAATATGCAAGAAGTATGGTGATTATATCGCTTTTAGTAACCATTTATAAGTTGGATGTTTCATACTTATAATATAATAATAAAGTCAATTTTTTTAACTAGGCTGCTGATAATGGAGGAGTCTTGCCAAAAGTTGCTAATATTTACTTGAAGATGCATTCAGAGGAACGACAACCAGGCTAATGCAAACAACGCATTGGGTCCAAATCAAAATAAATCATGGTTAGTCAACTATATTTGATCAAACGATAAATTATAAATATATTTGATATTTCATACTTATAATATAATATATTTATTGGAGGAAATATAATATTTGTTTGATAGTTGGTTGAATAAAATATAATATTTGGATGAATGGTTGGTTCTTTGGATTGTTGGTTAGATGAAATATAATATTTTTTTGATAGTTTTTTGGATGACATATAATATTTGGATGAATGGTTGGTTCTTTGGATTGTTGATTGGATGAAATATAATATTTTTTTGATAGTTGGTTGAATGAAATATAATATTTGGATGATTTGTTGGTTTTGGATGAATGGTTGTTATTTGGATGATTTGTCGGTTCTTTGGATGAATGGTTGGATGGCTTTTAGGATGATTGGTTGGATGGATTATTAGAGAGATTGTTAGATGACATATATTATCTTTTTTTACTTTGCATGTTTGTAAGTATGAAATTATATTATTCGTCCAAAATACAAACAAAACTTTGTCAATTTTTTTTTTATAAAAATGCAAGTATTGTAATCATTAGCGCTTCGTTATTTTCATATCGTTTGTTGTTTTAATTAGTCTACAATTTACTTGTTTCATTATGTAAGAAATATGTGCATTTTGTTTTTTAGTTTTATGTTATAATGTTGTTGAAGTTATATAGTTTGTGAAAAATTATGGGATAGAGGTTGATTGGTTCTTACTCTAAATTGTTAGATGCAATATAGGATTCTCTTGCACTTTGCATGTTTACAGGTACATTATTTTTTTGGTGGTCTTTATACAAACAAAACTCTGTCGATTTTTTCCTAGAAATATTATGTATGTATATTAAAAAAATTTGTTTGATGTAGGATGATTATGAGAAGAAAAATGGTTGAGTATAGAGAGAACTGAGTCAACGAAGATCTCAATGAGGTGTACTTTGAAACAGTGGGCTGGAGGAAAAAAAGGATTGGTTCCTGACTTAGGTACATGTGGTGATCTACTCTACAAAAAATCTAAACCCGCACTAGCAATTGTTCTAGTGTCTAGACTCCTTTGCTTTCTCAGCTTTCAACTACTATGGAGCGACATCAATAATAGCTAGCTGAATTTGAGAGACAAAGAAATGAGTGGGAGAGACATGGTCTCCAAATGGAAAAGGAAAGCCAAGAGGCAAAAATATATATGGAGGAGATGAAGATGTCAATGCAAAAGTATTCTCAAATGATGACTCGGTGTGGAGGTACTTTCCCTTTCACCCAACTACATGCAGCACGTAATCCTTATGGTGGTGTATCAGGATTTTGCTTGTAGTACCTAGGCTTATAAGAAACCTTCTATGCGACTAGTATTATTATATTATATATTTTGAGAAAAATGATGCTTAATTTAGGTTATTGGAATTATTGTAAGATATATATCGTGCAAAATGTGATATTAAATATACGTAGTTGGGATAGAGGTTGTATCAAACCTATTATTTTGTTCTCGATGGAAAGCAGATTATATTGTGCAAAACATAACCTTTTTCTTTTAAAAAAAGCAGCCATTATTACCGACCGCATAACAGTTGGCTTACAAAGGAAAGTCCGCTTGCCAAAGTAACAAAATCAATCGGCAATAATTTCAAAACAGTCGATAATTACCTACTATTTACGACAAATTACCGACATCCAGCCGCTCGGTAGATAAACATTGATAGTAAAGTTGTAGTTGATTACCTACTGAAATTACCTACCGACAAACAGTAGATAAATACCTACGGGTGGAAAACGATCTAATTTTGCAAAATCGATAGGTAATTAATTACCAACCATTTGGTAGTCAATGTTCTTAAATTACTGATGAGCTCTTTAACAACCGCCTTCCACTGACTGTTTAGTGGTAGGTAATCTTTAACCGACTATTTTTCGCGTTTTACCAATCGTTTTTTGTAGTCGGTAAAAGCGCAGATTCTTGTAGTGTTAGGTGCCTATCAGAGATGTGATCCATCCTAGGGCGGGGTCAGGTGAAATACTAACGAAGAGGGAAATTATCAAAGACCCTTAACCATAAAAACTAAGCTGCCACCCCTTTAAGGATGTCAGTTTCGGGTAAACCATTAGCTTCCTTGCCTTGGTTTACATGCATATCCAGCCACTCTTTTCTTCCTCCTTAGTGGCTTTTAATTTCTTACCCTTCCCTTTACCTTCGGCAAAGCCATCTTCTTTTATCTAATGTTGCTTCCGGAAGCAATAAGTTCAGTATTTCTAGGACTTTTTCGAAGCGTACCGTCCAAGCATATGCTATCAGATTGCGCCACCCTAACGGTGTTTATTTAGCTAGGCATATGTTCCAAGCCTTAAAAATTTTATCAGAAAAGGGTCAAAGGGGAATTTCAACCAAAGTCCAGCTGATGTGCATAGACCTCCTTGTGCCCATGAGGGCATTCAGTTACCCTGCATGCAGAAGACGATAGTACCAATTCATAACCCTTTGGAAAAGCAAAGGCTAATGCACCTTTGTGGAAGATTCATTCTCAATACAAGTCCTCCTCCAGCTTTTGTCGATTTGCACATAGGAAGGGATGCCCTCCTCGCATGCCGACATATAGAGTCATCCACGGTTTCATTATTATCCTCCTAAATAACCTCGAAATGATCTTAATCATCGTCCTCCTCCTCGAGGTCAGTGGCTTCATTATCATCCATCTATATTAGCTCCACACTAAGCACATCATCCTCATTGATGTCATCTTCACCGACATCCTTCTCTAAGATATTGTCGCTTATTGAGTCCCTCCCCCCCCCCCTATACGGCAGATCCTACCGGTCTTGAAGATAAGGTATCAACAAGGGGCACTGTATGCGAGGGACAAGTCAGGTGGGGGTACACTTCTGGCGACATCTAGGCTATTTCGACCATGGTATCATACTGGCTAGGGGGATTACCTTTGCGTCGCCACCAAGAGCTTTAATAACGGTTAGAGGAGAGGCATCTAAAACCGGTTAAGATGTCGAAGGACCAACCTTACCAGATGTACTACAGTCCACACCGAATTTAGTTTGGGGTTCTAGGGCTATGTCTACTTCTTGCGAACTAGTAAGCCATAAACTATGGGGCTATAGGTTGAAGACCTACCAGAGCTAAAGTCGTTATCGATCATAGAAGAGGGGCTATCAGAATTATTTTGTGAATTAGAAGTGGACGACATGTTTAAAGCAGATTATGAAACCTACTTTAGAAGATATGTGGGAGATAAATACCATCAAAAAGGAGTCAACGGGAAAGGAAGTGTGAGCAGCCCCAAACGCTCGAAAATGAAGCGAAATTCCAAACTAGATGGGATCCGGTAGAAAAGCTCATGAAATTGCACAATTATGAGTCAAAAAGGCTCGATGAATCTTTTTTAAGTAATTTGAAGCAATTTGAACAAGAAATCAGAGAGTTATGGGAAAACAAAATTTCGAAGATTAAGAGAAAATCGCCTCAGCAAATTCGCACTGGAGTTTGATTTTGGGTAAAATGAGAATTGGGGGGAATCCCGATTTATAAACGACATAAGGCTGAGATTAGAAGACGTTTCGACTCCCCCCACACGATGTTGTCATGTGTCACCCCACGAATACCCATCAATTAAATAGTTACCTTAGGCCTGGAGCCTGGGGCTCGCCATTCACGGCACGAAAATCGAGGTAGTGTTTCATCTTTATCACGCCAAAATTGTGTTCAACCCATCGTATCGGCTTGAAACAACTCCAGAATTGGATTCAGTCACAACACCCTTGACTGTTTCAATATTGACTAAGCAAGATATAATTGTGGCTGTCATACCCGCTTGGGGGCTAGTTATATGGGTTTGTCCGATTTGACTACATATCCATGTAGACCGCTTAAGACCGTCATGGTCACACAATTATGGTATCTCTGAGGAACCGGAAAGATAATATTTATGATATCGGTATCTTAGGTATACCGATCCTTTTAAAGCACCTTACTGGTGTCCAACGTCTAGGCCATCCTTAATGATCCTGGGCCTGATCCAATCTTATCCTAGGAAGGCTTTTGGGTCTAAGGGTAAGTCTGAAAAGAGGATAGAATGGCATCCAGCCAATAGGTGAAGTGTCCTACTGTTAGTCTAGTATAAACACTAGATCAACTACAAGAGGGGGGGTGAATTGTAGTTCGGGAGATTTTCAAACTTTTTGCAGATAAACTAATTTGATAACTAATAAAGAGAAATGGCAATAACCAAGAACACACGAAGATCCTTTTAACAAGGCTCTCTTCCTCAATTCTTTAGGAAAAAACCTTGTTCTTTTATTTGTAATAGTTCTTACAACTTATTATAAATCAATCCTCACTTAGTTCCTCTAGGAACCAGTTCCCACTCACCTTGTTCCCCTGAACACGTGACTATCCTTACTTGACTTCACTAGAAGTCTTCTCTTTCTCTCTTCTCTTTCTCTTTCTCTTTCTCACTCTTGAATACAAGATTTTTGTTCTCTCAACCCACACTCGAAAAGTATTACAAGAATAATTGCTTGAAGAGTAATAAAACTGAAAATAAACTTCCTTATAAAATATTACAAATAAATCTGGGAAGTTGTACAGAAATTCTGGTTCTTTAATGCGTCATATAGGAGATCTTCAGTAGCTCCTACATTTGCATTACATAGACGTGGGTGTTAGAACGTACCCGTGATCTATCCGTTGATGCCACAATATCCATGCTAATTTTCCTCCACTAAATCCACAAACATCCAACCACTTTTCCATAATATTAGCAGTTTGTTAGTTGTGCGCTATCTTCTTGGGTAGTTGGTTACTCCTCCAAGATTTTAGGAACTGACTCCCTAGAATCTGGGAGCAGCAATGTGGCTTTAGTATTCTTCGCAATAGAATTCAGCGAGTTAGGATTTGTTACGCTTAACTTCAGTCAACGCAATCTATAACGAAGCAATAAACACATACACTTTCTAATAGCATGGATATTATTTTTATTCAAAATAATATTCCATGTAATTAGGTTAGCAATTTTATAACACTCAATATTTCGACCAAATAGAGAGAGAAACTCTCTCCTCTCTCTAAACCAATGGAACAGTAACCTCCATTGTTTTTTCTTCATTGTTTCTCTAGTTTTCCTCTCCACAATTTAGTGGTCGCCATGGCAAGGACTGCGAGACCTCCGGTGAAGAATGGTTAGAACCAGATGAAGCAGAAGGGCCCATCTTCTGGAAAGAGTAATCAGAAAATGAAATCGGTTGATGCTTTGATAGGTGTTTCAGCGTTGGATATTGATAATGAAACCGAGATTATCCAGGAGGAGATATTATCACCTCGAGCTTCCTTACAGGAGTTGCAGAAGCAATCTGAGGTTCGCGTACAGTTTTCGGATTGGTTGGAGACGATTCATCGTGTTGAAGCTAATCAAGCTCCGGATCAGAGTAGAAGAATGGTTCGAACGGAAGGTATTGCTCCCTTACCTATACTTTTTTCTCCTGAATCGGTGGATAATGAGGTACTATGTGCTGAAAATACTTCAAAGAAGCTTGTTAGGATTGAGCTGAGTGATATCCAGCCTGAACTGGATTATTAGAATCCTGCTATTTACTATTACATTGTAGGCGC
This sequence comes from Beta vulgaris subsp. vulgaris, assembly GCF_026745355.1. Classification (NCBI taxonomy): domain Eukaryota; kingdom Viridiplantae; phylum Streptophyta; class Magnoliopsida; order Caryophyllales; family Amaranthaceae; genus Beta; species Beta vulgaris. The sequence goes on along the minus strand of NC_079204.1, from coordinate 18,456,408 downwards.
AAACCCTCCTGTTCAGGTAGTAGAAGGTTTTGTAAGGCGTATATGGAGGAATTTTGGGGTGGATAAGGTTGCAATGGTGAAGAAAGGGATCTATATAGTGCGATTTACTATAGTTGAAAGAAGGGATCAAGTGTTATCAGGTAATCCTGTGTTCTTTCATAACAAGCCTGTAATGGTGAAAGCTTGGGATCCTACTATTGATATAGTGAAGGAGGATGTGCGAGTTTTGCCTATTTGGGTTCAACTGTCATTGAACTTCAAATATTGGGGAGAGAATTGCCTTTTTAGGATTGCTAGTCAGGTGGGGAAGCCTATAAGAACTGACCAGGCAACAGCTAGAAGGGATAAGTTGCAGTTTGCTCGGGTCATGATAGAAGTGAAGGTGGATCAAGAATTTCCTGACTCTATTGAGTTCATTAATGAGTGTGATGTTATAGAGAAGGTTGGCATCTTCTATGAATGGAAACTAGTGCTCTGTAAATTGTGCAACAATATGGGTCATGCTCAAGAGCAGTGCCAAAAGCCTGTGGTGAGGACTGAATGGAGGAAGAAAGCGGTTAGGCCTCAAGCAGAGAATGTGGTCTCTGTTAAAGGCATAGACCCCCACCAGAGCCTAATGTGGAGTTTCAGCCTGTTACAAGGCCATCTAGAAGAAGCTTAAGTGTAGTTCCTGGTCCAGTAGTGAACAATGGGTTTGAGGTTCTGGTCTCTCAAACACAGGATACTGAAGGTACTGAAGCAGTAGTTTGTGTATTAAATGGGGCTGAACAGGAAGATGAAGGGGGTGGGCAGTCTCCTGAATCTCATGGATAGAATCATTGTATGGAATGTAAGGGGGCTTAATAGCCTAGCCAAGCAAAAAGATATTAAGAAATTTCTTGGCATGAAGGATGTTGGGCTGGTGAGTCTCCTTGAAACAAAGGTGAAGGCTATCAATATGGGTAGCCTTTACCAAAATGTTTTCAGAGGTTGGTGCTTTTCATCAAACTCTTCTTATCATAGAGGAGGAAGGATTGTTGTTGCTTGGAACCCTAAAAGTTTCCAGGTTGATATTTTGTTTGTTTCTAGTCAGCTTATGCATTGCAGCATTATTGGTCCTGCTGGCAAGCAGTTTTTTTGTACATTGTTGTATGCATTCAATGATGCACATGGAAGAGGTGAGGCTTGGGCTGACTTGGAAAAGCTAATAGACATGTGTAGAGGTCCATGGATTATTCTAGGGGACTTTAATTGTGTTATGAGCAATGAAGAGAGGATTGGAGCTAGGGTTAGACAACAAGATATGGATGATCTAAGAAGGTGTATGGGGGTTTGTGGGATGCAGGATTTAACTAGCACTAGTAATCTATACACCTGGAATAATAAAGAGGAAGGGGATAGCAGGGTGTATTCTAAGTTGGACAGGGCTATGGTGAATAAAGAATGGTATAGGATGTTTCCTACATCTGCAGCTCACTATATGCCTGAGGGTATGTTTGATCACTCTCCTATTGTAATTAATGTATATCCTGTCAGGGTGAACAATAGGAGACCCTTCAAGTATTTCACAATGTGGAGCTCTGCTAGTAGCTTTCTTCATATTATTCAAGAGGGGTGGAATCAAAATGTTGAAGGCACTCCCATGTATAGAGTGGTGAAAAAGATAAAAGAAGTGAAACATAGGCTTAAAAAGCTGAACCAAGAGGGGTTTTCTGACATACAAAGTCTGGATATCAAGGCTTTATTGCACTTACAAGATTGTCAAGAGCAACTGAGGAAGAATCCAGATGACAGGGCTCTTAGTGAGGCTGAAAGGAAGGCTGGGGCAGATTATAGAGAGAAACACCACCAATATATGTCTTTCCTGGCTCAGAAGGCAAAATTGGCTTGGTGTAAGGAGGGTGATGAAAACTCTTCATTGTTTCATAATGCTATTAAAGCTAGAAGGCTACAGAACACTGTTTATGCAATACATAATAGTAGAGGTGAATGGCAGGAGGGGGTGGAGAAGGTCTTTCAAGCTTTTCTTGAGTACTATAAAGATCTCCTTGGTACAAGTCTGCAAAACAGAACTGGGGTTAAAGCTGAGATCATTGTCATGGGTCCTAAGCTCCATGATGATCACATTGCCTTGTTGAATAGGCCTTATACAGCTAGTGAAGTAAAAGAAGCACTCTTCTCTATTGCAGGAGATAAAGCTCCTGGTCCAGATGGTATGGGCTCTCACTTCTATAGGGATACATGGGATGTGATTGGTGAGGAGGTCACACAGGCTGTGCTAAACTTCTTTGATCAAGGTTGTTTGTTAAAGGAGCTCAATGCAACTATTCTCACTCTTGTTCCTAAAGTGACTTGTGCTAATAATGTAGTGAGTTTAGGCCTATTGCATGCTGCAATGTGTTGTACAAATGCATCACAAAAGTGCTTAGCAACATATTAAGACTTATATTGCCTAATATCATTGCTGAGAATCAGGGTGCTTTTGTGCATAATAGGCTCATTATCCACAACATCATGGTGTGTCAGGACATGGTGAGAAGTTATGAAAGGAAGAATGTGAAGTCTAGTTGTCTAATGAAATTAGACATGAGGAAAGCTTATGATACTATTGAGTGGGCCTTCTTGGAAGAGATGATGCACTCTTTGCTTTTCCCTCCTAATTTCATTAAGCTGGTCATGACTTGTGTGAGTACCCCTAGATTTTCAGTGATGATCAATGGAAGTATGCATGGGTACTTTGAATCAAAGAGGGGTTTGAGGCAGGGAGATCCTATCTCCCCTCTCCTATTTGTCATTTGTATGGAATACTTGACTAGGACATTGAAGAAAGTGGGGCAGCACCCTAGATTCAAGTATCACCCTAGATGTAAAGGACTACATCTGAATCACTTGATGTTTGCTGATGATGTCATTTTATGTTGTGAAGGAGAATTCTACTCTATTTATCTCATGTTGCAGGCTTTCAAGTTGTTTTCTATGTTCTCTGGTCTGTGCATTAATGAGACCAAATCAGAGTTCTACACTGCTGGTATGATACCTAGTGATGTGCAAAGAATTAAGGATGTATCTGGCTTCTCTCATGGTACTCTCCCATTTAAGTACCTAGGAGTGCCTATATATTCCAAAAAGTTGTCAACTACTGAGTGCCAGGTGTTAGTGGAGAAAATGTCTACTAGAATAAGGATTTGGAGTAGTAGACACTTGTCTTATGCAGGGAGATTACAACTAATTAACTCAGTGCTTATGAGTATACACATGTATTAGGCTCAGGTTTTTGTTCTTCCCAAGAAGTCCTTAATGAGATCACTAGTATATGCAGAGCTTTTTTATGGTATGGGACTTACTACAGCAGTAAACCTGGCAGGGTCAAATGGGAGGACATTTGTAAACTAAAAAGTGAAGGGGGTTTAGGCATTAGAGATGTTCATTTGTGGAACAAAGCTACTATGGCTAGATATGTGTGGGCTTTGGCTACCAAGCAGGATAATCTGTGGATCAAATGGGTCCATGCTGTGTACATTAAAGAACAGAATTGTTGGGACTACAGACATCCAGTAGGGTGTAGTTGGTAATGGAAACAAGTTTGTGAGGTGAAAGAATGTCTGAAAACAAAGGTTTCTCTACAGGACCTCACTGTAATGCAGAAGTACTGTCTCAAAAGCATATATGCAAAGCTATATGTGGAAGGTAATCATGTAGATTGGGACAAATTTATTTGGAATAGGATTTCTATTCCAAAGCACAGAGTTATTAATTGCTTGGCTGGTGATAAAAAAAATAGGCTTAATACAGCAGACAGGTTACTGAATTATGGCCAAATAAGTGATGATAAATGTCAACTGTGCTCTACAGGCAGAGAATCTCATGAACACTTATTCTTTCAATGTGATTATTCCAGAAAATGCATTGATCTACTGAGGGCATGGCTGGGAATGGTTAGTCACCAATATCAGTTTTAGAGAATTGTGAGATTCTGGAGAAACTAGAGGATTTCAAGCTTTAAGAAAAAAGTCCTGGCTGCTATGCTGAAGGCTGGTGTTTACTTCATCTGGTGGGCAAGAAATGAGGCAGTGTGGAATCTAGTTGGTTGGAGGCCTACTCAGATTGTTCAACGTGTAAAAAGTTTGATATTTCTTAGGATTAGCACTGTTATTCCTAAGAAAACTTCTACTCAGGATAGAGCGTGGTTTGAATTGCTTAAGAGTAGATAGTTTCTTGATGTAAGGAAATTGGTTGTATAATCCTAGTTGTTTGTGGCCTAGTTTGGCTGGTTCCTTTCCTTGTAGTAAAGGGGGTCCAACCTAGTTGGTTCGCCTTCTCTTGGAAGTGGTTTAGGTTGTAAACTGTTTGGTCTATTCAATAAATCTCTACTTAATTAGCAAAAAAAAAATATTTCGACCAAATTAAATTAATTACTTAAATAACTTGACTAGGGCAAACTCATAACCATTTCTCAACAAGTTATAATAAAATAAATTATAGTCAAGACAATATGAAAACTTAATTTACACAATTAATTTCCTAGACTCAATTTATTTCCTAGACTCAATGATATTATTTGTCATCATTAAAACAGTGAATACAACACCTACTAGCACGGCACACTACCGACTCCTATAAATACCCCATGAGGTACATTCACGATCATAATTACACTATATAATTGAGAGCTTCCGGTTTTGACTCAACTGACTTAGGGATCGGAGGAGCGTTGCTCGGATCAGCCCGTGAGGTTAGCTTAATGTGTTGCAGGCTGCCAAACCGGCTTACTCTAATGGCATTTATTCCGTATCGGAACAACTATATTATGGGGCGGAGGGTGTATAAAATAGCTATGATCATTTCGAAAACTGTAAAAAAAGAAGTGGGTAATAAACTAAATAACAATAAAAAAAAAGTGGGTTAAGTAATCATAATCGAAGTAGTTATTTCAAATGTACAAATATGCAAATATAAAATATGGAAATATAGAATATGCAAAAACATGCATGTGACAGATTTTGGCTGCTCTCCATAACACTATAAAGACTTTCCCTTTTCAATTCCATCTCATTCAAAGCCATGATCCAAATCTCGTTCAGAGCTGTTAAGTCGAAGGTAGGAATTGTATATTAAGTTTGGCAAATCAATGAGGAGATACAAAAGATATTGACAACTAACAAAATATTCTTAATATATTTACATATATGTATTCTAATCTCTATTATATAAGCCAAGGGAGGAGGTGTGGTGTCCTTTTTTGAAGTGACTAGAATACCCTCTAATAATTTAAAACAATGTTTTTCTAATGAGAATCAATGAAACTTGCCATATGAGTAGGTCAAAAATAGATTATGCAATACCGTTGATAACTTGACAAACTAGATTGACACAATCAATTTAGGAAATCAATTAGAATCTTCAACCAAAAAAAGGTTTGCAATATACCGTGATAACATAATATTTCATATTTAAAAAATTTTCAAACAATATAGTTTATTAACATTTATAATTGTTAAAGAACTATACTAAAGTCGTAAGAAGAAATTTGTTAAATCATCTACCAAATTTTTCAGTGACAGTATTAAACAATTAAAAATCATTCACCTTTAATTTAAAAAGATAATAACATCTACAAAAGAACCTCAATAATTTACATCACTACCAAAATAATTTTAGATAAAGAACATGTCCATTTATATATACCTACCTAAGATTGTCACGCACGCATCGCGTGCATATGCAACTAGTTCTAACAAAAGCCATCTACCGTTGACTTCCATTATCACTTTAAGATCCAAGCATTTATAAGGTGAAACGAATCAGATAAGTACTCCACATAGAGTATTATAAAATAACTAGCTTTTAACCCGTGCAAAATGCACGGGAGGTTTTATATAGATATGATTTGGTTCCGTGCATAATCTATGTGTTGAATTTTGTTTATTAAGTAGTGTTTTTATTCCAATTTATCTAATTCATAATTATTAGAATCCAAGTATTTAAAGTTGAAAGATTATAAAATGTAAAATTATATATCTTGATATTTGTTACAACATTTTAAAGTTTGAAAATCTTATAATTGTGATAAATACATTATGAAACAAAAAACACATCAACATGCACATGAAGTTTTTTGTTTTATAAATTTAATATTTTTAGGATGGTCTCGTAAAATTATAGTTTGAATATTAGCTCGTGATTTAAAGTTTTTATAATAATATCGTGTATTAAGAATATATTTTAAAATCAGTTTTAGACTTGTGCCACTTGCACGGGAAGTTTTTGTTTTAATAAATTTAAGATTTTATATTATCTCTCCTAAAATCATGGTGGAAGTATTTAACCCGTTAATCTATAAAAATAATAATATAAAAAGTGAAACATACATATAAGTTTAAAAAAGTAAATTTTAATTTGCTATTCTCATATACAGGTTTTCTAAAGTATGAGTGGTCAGCTATAGAAAATCAATGGTTGAATTCATGATTATTTACTTACATAAATGAAAAAAAATTGTTCAATACTTTTGAATTGGTATGAAATACTTTTGACATATTATTATCAATTTCAATGATTATAGTAAATGCTTTTAGACTTTAAGAACTCATGAGATAATTCCATATAAATTTTAAAACCAATAACATGTGTTTTAAATTTTATGATCTTGTATCGAGAGTATTAAATGTGGCTATGACCCGTATGTTATATAGTTATGATTTTTTTTTTAAATGGCCTTGATATCTGAAAATTTTGCTCATACTTTTAAACTGGCAATATAAAATACGTTTTACATATTCTCATCAATGTTATTGACTATACCGTCCGTACTTTTAGACTTTGAGAACTGCATTAGAACAATTCTATCTAAATTGTAAAATTAATAACTTGTGATTTAAATTTTATAATCTTGTGTTAAGAATAACTAAAACCTGGTACGTTGAATAGCTACAATTTTAGGGAGAAGTGTTTGTTGTTGTAATGATTACTTAGCTTGTGTTCAATCAATATTCTTGTATTGAGAATAATTAAAATTGCCTTATGACCAGTACATTATACAGTCATGGTTTAAATATGTATGCATTATATTATACAATGAATATTAACTACGCGATTTTCATAACTTATATAAATATACTATCTAGTATTGCAAGTTGTTCCGATATAAACATATAATGTAATTTTTATTTATTAAAAGATTTATGCATAATATGATGTAATTGATAAATTTTTAGCAAGAAATCGTAGTGATTTGATTGCGTTTTTTAATAGTGTTTTATTAAAAAACGTGAAAAATAAATAAATGGTGACATATGATTTTCGTTTTTAACAATTTTTTGAAAAAAATAGATAGATAACTGAGATCATTTTCAAAAAAAAAATAAATTCAAAGTCTTATTTCAATTTTGAATGTCAAATTTCAAAAATTGTAAAAATTACAGCTAAAAATAAATTCATTAGCTGGTGATTAAAATTTTATGATCTTGTCTTTAGAATACTCGAAAATTAGCTTGCAACCCATGTGTTGAACTATGACTTATGACATTCATGTTATATCCATGTTATATTTTACAATGTCAACGATCCTGGAGCATTTACTAACAAAGTTATGTGGAAAACTTTTTAGTGCTCGCAAAGGTAATATAATAGTGTTATATCCTTGTTATATCGTACAACATATATTATGGTAATAACTAATAATTGAATATGTAATATAATTTTGGAAATAGTTTCATTTTTCTTTGCTCAAGTTACAGATTTTTTTTTTAAAATCTCTATTCTCTTCACGTGGCTAAAATAAATTTTGCTTTTAGATAAATATATAGATTACTCATACTTTTAAAATAATGTTTGCTTGAAATAGTGACACTTCATTTATTGTTTCAATACTTGGAGAAAATATTTTCTAAACTTTCCTTAAATTTGGTGTAGATATCATAATTTTATTCTAAGTCATCATACAAATTTGGTTTGGTCAAATTATCTATATATATTTGCCTAATGAAATGTTTTAAAAAACATGGTCCAAAAAATTACACCCTAATTTTATGTAACTAAGTTGTTAATCTTATTTTTTCTTTAAAATTAAAGTCTTTCTACCTGCATCTACTATATAACTTTGTAGATAATAAATCATTTATAACTTAAAATGTACCATTTCCCCCCCTTTTGTTTAAGTGACGTTATATTAATCGATGCAATGGATCAATGTATTATGATTTTTGTATTGATGGAGCAATGAACTCAGCAAATGGTATAACAATATTTTATGATCATTTGAGACTGATGGACATGAACTCATCACGTGTAGTATTATGATTTTTGTATTGATGGAGCAAATGATTTAAAGATGATAACAAATAAATCTTCCAATCAAATTTCCTTAATTCTTGTAATAAATCTTGTATATGTTTATTTGCTTGATTAAAGGATGATTATAATACTCTTTCCTAATGAGAGGATTGTAATTGATTTACTTGATATTCTTTCCTAGCTTTAAATATTATGGCACACGCCTTGAAATAATATGCAAACGACACATAAGCAATAGATTTCCTCCAATTTACACGTGGCATATGGATTGTGAGAAGGCATGAGAATTTGACATTTGGCGAATTAATTGTGAGGGTGACACATAGGATTTATGTACCCAGCTTTATATAGATATATAGATATTTAACAATATATCAATTTGAGTATTTATTATCAAATTACAAATCGTATGTTATAAAATATTTCTCCCTTCTTAATAGTTGCATAGTTGCAATATCTTAACTTTCACGCTTTCTAATATATGACGTTGATTCTCAATATTTCTAGTTATCTGTATGTAAAAATTAAAAATAGTTCAAATCTTGTAAATATATATATTGTGATAACTCAATAACATCATACATACTAAAGTTTGTATCTGACAAGGTAGGTTTAAGTTAAATTGTGTGTGTGTGTTGCCTTATCATTCATTGATATGAGTATATATATGTACAAGAGTCCTAGCTAAAATAGGAAAGCAAATCCTACTCTATTTAGGAAACTTGTGATAATACAATATATTCCTAACACCCCCTCCCCCCTCAAGTTGGAGCATGGGAGGGATCTAGAATGCCGAAATTGGACAAGAGAAACTCAAACTGGGCCTTGCCAAGAGCCTTGGTAAATATGTCTGCAAGCTGGGCTCTGGTAGACACATAAGAAGGTGTGAGAAGACCATCAATAATAGCATCCCGAACAAAATGGCAATCCACCTCTATGTGTTTGGTGCGTTCATGGAATATAGGATTACTAGCGATATGCAAGGCGGATTGGCTGTCACAAAACAGAGGAATAGCCTTTTTATGATTAACGTCGAGACTGAGTAATAAAGCCTTCAACCACTTCAATTCACAAGTCACAGATGCCATTGATTGATATTCAGCTTCGGCAGAGGAACGAGAGACAGTCTGCTGCTTTTTGGTCTTCCAAGAAACATGAGAGTTCCCCAGAAACACAATCCAACCAGATAAAGAACGTCGAGTAATAGGACAAGTCGTCCAATCCGAATCACACCAACCTTGCAAAGAAAGGTCACTATCAGCATGCAAAATAATACCTTGATGAGGAGTACCCTTTAAATAACGAACAACACGCAGAGCAGCTTCCCAATGTTCAAGGCGCGGAGCCTGCATAAACCGGGAGAGCACATGAATAGAATAAGCCAAATCAGGGCGTGTGACAGCGAGATAAATCAAACGGCCCACAAGGCGACGATAAGCCGCGGCATCAGACAGGAGGTCGCCAGTAGCATGAGCGAGGCGATGGTTTTGTTCAATCGGGAAAGAGCAGGGTTTAGCACCCAATAAACCGGCTTCAGAGATGATATCAAGTGTGTATTTGCGCTGACAGAGGAAGAGACCCAAGGAGCTCCGAGCCACTTCAATCCCCATAAAATACTTCAGAGAACCGAGATCCTTCATCTTGAAGCAAGCGCTCAAATAGGCCTTAAATGCAAGTAAGGCAGCGGAATCATTCCCTGAAATGATAAGATCATCGACATATACCAAGACATTAATCTGAACATGAGCATGAGTATAAGTAAACAACGAATAGTCGGAGTAGGATTGAAGAAAACCATATTCTTTCAAAGCAGTAACAAGCTTGGCAAACCAACAACGAGGAGCTTGTTTCAAACCATACAACGACTTGCGGGGCCTGCAGACAAGATTAGGGTTCGAACCCTGAAAACTGGGAGGATGTTTCATGTAGACTTCCTCATCGAGATCACCATGAAGAAAGGCGTTATGAACGTCCATCTGATGAAGCTCCCACTTTTTGAAAGCAACTATAGCAAGAAATGCACGCATTGTAGTCATTTTAGCAACAAGAGCAAAAGTTTCAGTATAATTAATACCAGCCTCCTGATGATTGCCTAAAACGACAAGATGAGATTTGAGACGTTCAACTTCACCATTGGCTAAGTACTTGATACGGTATACCCACTGGCTTCCCAAAGCACGCTTACCAGGCGGGAGGGGCTCCAAAGTCCAGGTACCATTATCCTTGAGAGCACTAATCTCATCTAGCATAGAAGCCTTCCATTGAGCATCACGCATAGCTTCCTTAAAATACTTGGGTTCTGTATTTTTCACAACAGCTACAAGAAACTTTCGGTAATTCACAAAATAATTTGCATCATTAATATAGTGAGCAAGAGGATAAGGAGTACCTGAAGATGCCGATGAAAGAGAAGCAGAAGAGGATGGACTTTCAACCTGAACATTAGTGACAAAATCCTTAAGAAGCACAGATGGATATTTTTCCCGTAAGTCACGACCCAAAGGCTTAGCATCAGAAGTAGCAGGGGGCGACCCAGAAGGCGGGGCTAAGTGGGCTAAGGGTGATGTTGGCACCGAGGAAGCAGACGGGCCGGGCTGGATTGCGGAAGGACCTGAAGCGGAAGAGAGAGGAGAATTATGGGCTGGAGATTCTGGGGGCCTAGACAAAATATGAGAAGGAGAATAATGGGCTGGGGACGCGGAAGGCGCGAGCGGTGTTGTGGAGATGGGCTAGGCACACGGATCAATATTTGTGGAGGAGGAATGAGGAGATGTGGGTTGGGCACGCGGAGCAGCATTTGTGGAAGGTGGATCAATATTTGTGGAGGTTAGCTGGACAGAGTTGTCAATATGTGGGGGTTCATCATCCAAAAAATGTAAGGAGGCAAAATCATCATGAATGGGGTGGGGAGACATGGGAAATAAGGTGAGAGGATCAATATTGACATCTTCGGGAGTGAGAAAGGGGAAGACTTCTTCAAAAAAATTGACATCACGAGAGACAAAGAATTCACGAGTGTCAAGGTCAAACAATTTCCATCCTTTCTTGCCAAAAGGATAACAAACAAATATGCACTTACGACTCCTACTAGCAAACTTATCCCCTTTAGTTTTGTGATTTCGAGCGAAACAAAGACACCCAAAAGTACGAATAGGCTCATAGGCAGGAGTAATGCCTTTAAGGATAGCAAAGGGAGAGGCGTTGTCTAAGAGAGGAGTAGGAGTTCGATTTATGAGATGAGCTGCAGTGAGAACACATTCCCCCCAAAAATAGATAGGAAGGTTGGCTTGAAAAAGAAAGGCACGGGCGACATTCAAAATACGTTGATGCTTACGTTCAACACGACCATTTTGTTGTGGGGTAGCAGTACATGAGGTTTGAAAAAGAAACCCAGTGGCATTGAAATAATCACGCAAACAATCAAACTCGGTGCCATTATCACTTTGAAAATTTTAACTGTGGAAGAAAATTGACGCTCAACCATAGCAAAAAAATTCATAAACATGGAAAAGACCTTTGTTTTATCCACCATCATATAAATCCAAACAGCACGAGAATAGTCATCAACAATAGTTAAGAAATAACGAGCCCCACAAGAGGAGAGATGACGATAAGGTCCCCCACAAATCACAATGTATCTTTTCAAAAATGCTAGAAGCCTTATTGGTACTAATAGGAAATTTATCTCTAGGTTGTTGAGACCGAAAACAGATCTCACAATGACCATGTAAACTACCCCTATGACCACATAAAAGAGGAAGCAACTTCACCACTTTCTCGGAAGGATGACCCATGCGACGACGCCACAACTCAAAATACGAGACGACACCATGAACTGAAACTTGAGGAAACATGTCACCTCCGTTGAAGTAGGAAAGTCCATCCTTTCTACGTCCCGTTCCAATCAGCGCCTTCAAATGGTCCTGAATAGCACATATAGAAGAAGAGAATTGGACAAAACAGTGCAAAACATTAGTGAGCTGTGAAACAGAAAGCAAGTTGCAACTGAACTGAGGAACATGCAGAACATTATAAAGAGTGAGAGAAGGAGAGAGACAAACAAAGCCCTTTTTAGTAGCAACAACAGAGTCCCCATTAGGAAGGCCAACGGGACAAGGAAGAATAACAACCAAATCAAACAACCAAGTAATCTCACCAGTGACATGATGTGTAGCACCTGTATCAATAATCCAAGAACTGAAATCAAACGTACCAGTTAACCTGTCATCTAGAATGCGTGTATTACTAAGAAGACCCGCAAGAGCCTTCCACTGGTCGGCCGAGAATAATGTAGGGGAAGGACCCGATGAAGAAGCACTAGAAGAAGCCAAGGGAGGAGAGACTTGGACGGCATTAGTGTGGGCAGCAGGTGAGGGCTTGGATGGGCCACACCCACGACCAGCAGGAGGTCGAGTGGTATTGGGCCAACCTTCAGGATACCCAATAATTTCATAACACCCTTTAATATCATGCCCTTGCTTCTTGCGGTGAGTACAAAACAGGAGTGAGTAACATTTAGACACTTCATGACTAGGCTTATGACAGTGACTACCTACGGGGCGATCATCGGATGGACGAACACGACCCTGGTCAGTGCGTACAGCAAAACCGGGAACCTCATTAGGTTCAGTGAGGTCCGGTTAACCAACCAAACCCGCTCGTCTTGGATTACAAGTTGATAGGCACGATCCAATGAGGGTACGGGATCCATGGACAGAATTTGCATGCGAAGACGGGAGTAGTATTCGGAATTAAGACCCATTGAAAATCGTGTAATTTATCGGTTTCGCGGCGAAGTTCATGCAGAGAACTCGCAGCACAATGCGAACAACAAGAACAGGTAATTAATGGAACAAGATGAAACAAATCTTCCCACAAAGAACTAAGCTTGCCATAATACTGAGAAATAGACATGTTCTTAGTCTGTTCACACCTAGCAATAGCAGAGCGCAATTGTTGTATACGGGATCCATTAACAGTAGAAAAACGAGTTTTAAGATGAGTCCATAAACGAGAGGCTTCTCTATACTTAGTTAACGTACCTTTAATTTCAGGGTCAATGGTCTTGAGAATCCAAGACACCAACATGGCGTTCACTATCGTCCAGTCGTCGTCGGTGTAGGGCAGAAGCGCGCAGGAGATACTACCATTGAGAAAACCATATTTACGTCGAGCCTCTAGAGCAAGACGAATGTCAACACTCTACTCGTCATAGTTGTCTTGTTTGAGACGAGTGGGGGTGATGTAGTCATCGGGGTGATCGCCAGAGCCGAGATAGAAAGGAGAGGTTATATCATATTTTGGGTGAGAAGGCTGAGTATTAGGCGGAGGAGGAGGGGTTGTTCGCCGTCGCCTGCCATGCCGTGAGATTGAGAAAAAATTGTGTATTAGCCTTGCTCTGATACCATGACAAGGTAGGTGTAGGTTAAATTGTGTGTGTGTGTGTTGCCTTCTCATTAATTGATATGAGTATATATATGTACAAGAGTCCTAACTAAAATAGGAAAGCAAAGCCTACTCTATCTGTGATAATACAATATATTCCTAACAGTATCATATATTAGTCACAAAATTCTCGTTAAAGTAAGTACATTAATAATATAGAAGGTAGAGTGTTTTAACTATTATACTCCCTCCGTTTCCTAAAACTCTTCCCTCTTTCCGTTTAAGTGCGTTTCCAAAAATCTTTCCTCTTTTACTTTATTCCTTATTTGGAATTTTTTTTTCTTCTTTTTACCCTCTCATGTCCCTATTATATGGTCCACCATTACATTATTAATTCAATTTTACTCTCTTTCTCTTTTCTATACTTTAACCCCGTTTTATTTGTTTATTTATCTTAACCCCTTTCTCTCTCCTACGTTACCCACCCCACACCCCACACAAATGGATCATCCTTGGTATCTGTAGGAACAATAACAAGGAAGATCTTTAGGAAACGGAGGGAGTACAATGGACAAAATATATATTTAGATGTTTTTGTCTAGGATTTTCCACATATTACTCCTGTGTTCTATATATAATATAATTTTTCACATATTACTCTCGTGTTCAATATGTAACTAGTATTATATACACGCAATGTGTGCAAAAATAAATAGAATACTCAATTGAATAATAACACTAGTAGAATAAATGCTTATTGTTGCAGTCAAAAAGTGGCCTATTGCGGCGGTTTTGGCCGCGCAGCAATTAAGGGGGCAGCAATAGGTAATTAATATATTGCTGCGGTTTTAAACCGCAGCAATATCTGAACATATTGCTGCGGTTTTTGGGTAAAATCGCAGCAATATATATATTTTATATCAGATTCATAAAGTATATTGTTGCGGTTTGTAGGAAAAACCGCAGCAATATGCTATATTTAATAATAAAAAATAGACATATTGCTGCGGTTTCTTGATAAAACGCAGCAATAGGTACAAGTGTAATTAAAAAAAAAATTGCATTTTTGCCATTAAATTCGAAGATAAAAAAATTCAAAAAAATAGTAAAAAATCATAAACCTCCACCAAAAAATAAAATGAAACTAAGAAAGAAAAAACCAACAATAAGAAAACTAAACAAAGTAAAAAAACAACAATAAAAAAACGAAAATGAAATTAACGAAAAAAAAAACTCTGAGATACAGAATAGTTACAAGAAACAAAACTTACAATTACACTACACTGAACATACGACAAATACAAAAAAATCAAAAAATAACAAAAAATAGTAACCTTCAATAAAATATTGATTCTTAAAAATAAAAAAATCAGAAACCTTGAACATACTATTGATTCTAAAAAATACAAAAATCAGATCCTCTCTTCCTCGACGGCGAAGGACCAACGGCGGCAACGCCTCTTACTAGTTGTTGCTGGTGAAAAATAACATAATATTGAAAAAAAAACCGATTGCTGTTTGCTGGTGGATTATCGACGGCGACCAACGCCTCTCACTCCTCGAGATGCCGGCGAGCCGATTCGACCACCGCAGACGCACGAGACGAGCAAAGATGACCTTGTCAGCCGAAACCCTAGCTTGGGCGACGCACCAGACGAACGAAGGAGATGAGAGAAGATGAACTGTCGAACCACCACCAGAAAAGAGAGAAACCGCAACCGTCGAACGGAGATGAGAGAAGATGAACTTTTGAAGCGTCGACCGATGACCAGAAGAGAGGAGAGAGAAGATGAAAGAAACTGATGAGGAAGAGAGAGAAAAGATAGGCGTGAACCGTGAACTATTGAGGGGAGGAGAGAGAAGATGAGAGGAAAGAGTGACTGAGTGAGGCGTGCGTGAAGCGAAACCCTAGTTCAACTCTTTAATATTAATTTCAAAAGTATATTGCTGCGGTTTGTTGGGTAAAACCGCAGCAATATGTTTAAATAATATTTATTTATATTATTTTAATATATTGCTGCGGTTCTTGCTAGAAACCGCAGCAATATTTTTAGTTAGATAGTCTAAAATTTTTAAAAAAATTCTATTGAAACCATATTGCTGCGGTTCTTGGCCGAAACCGCATCAATATGAGTATTTTATATTTTTCATTTTCTTTTTACGTGATATATTGTTGCGTATGGGTAAAATCGCAGCAATAATCAATTATTCTACTAGGTTAATATGTACGAAAAGTTGTTCAGAAAGTTCAGTGTATATTTTTGAAAACAAAATCAATAAATTGGAGTTGTAATTGTACTTTGTTAGTTGAGGGTATAACTGTAAGTAGATATTTTATTCTTATGCTTTATTAAAAAAAAAAAAAAACCCAATAAATGGTACTCCCTCCGTCCCATAATACTCTTTACACCTTCCTCTTTTATCTATCCCTGAATACTCTTTACACTTCTATTTTGAGATATGACCCACTATTATTATAATTATTCTACCCTTTTACTATTGATCAACACTCTCTCTTCTCCAAATAAAATCATACCACTTTTATTATCTACCAACTCTAACAATGGCCCACATTCTCTCTTCTTAAAATGAAATAATACTATTTAACTACTAACTCCTATAACATCTACTTTTCAATAAAATAACAATTGATAACCAAACAACAAGTTATCATCTAAAACTACATGCCTTGATAAGTGTCAAGAGTATTCTGAGATGAAGGGAGTAGAAGTTATAATTGCTTTTTTGTTAGTTAAGGTTATAATGGTAAAAAAAGATGGACAACATATCATCCCCTCTTCACTTACATAATGGAGATATAGTTTTTTTTTTTTCAGGTGTCCCAAAAGAATATCCATATTTCAAATTCTTCTACTTATTCATTTTGCAATATTTCTATTGATTATTTTTGTTTGTTTAAGTTAATTTTTCTGGTTGTAACAATCTTAGCAAAAGTTTGAATTAATGTCGTTTTGATTTTTTTTGTTAAGAAAAGACGGAAAAATCATTTACTATATGTTAGACAGAGGGTATAATGTTAAACATTAGATACTAATGCATCCAATTACTTATCGTTTCATACTCCATATGCTTTGCCATACTTGGAAAGAGATTAATTAACAAAAAAAAGCTTCATCTCCAAGTGAACATTTCCCGTATCTACGTGTCCACATGTTCATGTCAGTATCGTGTGTCTGTGCAACTTAGATCATATGGCACATTGGCACTATGTAGTAACTCTGGCCGGCCTGGAGTGACTCCCCTATTACGTCATACGCGATGCTGTCGGCATGGGCTGCGGGAGTGGAGAGGAGGAGGAGGGTGGTGGTTGTTAATGTGAGGACGAGGTGTTTCATTTTGATGTTTTTTGTTTAGGTGTGGCTAGTTGGCTTTGGTTGTGGTATTTTGTTGGGTTTTATTAGTCAAGCTGAGGGTTTCATTTGTAGATCCGAGGAATTGGGATATGTCGATTGTCGATATGCTGTGTAAACTGTAAACAACTGGACATGTGGTTAATGTTCTTGTTATTAATAAAATAAATAATCTCAATTGTATAAAAACCTACAAATATCGGATCAAATAGAATTAATCCTCTGTGCTAAAGATTAAGCAAATCTCATCTCCCACGATAGAATAATCTTCTTTTATGATAAACTGATTATTGACTTAATATACAAATAGATGCACATGCATGTATCGAGTAATAAGGACTCACTTGCATAGCATGATCTAATAAAAAAATTATAATCCTAGTAAAGCTTCTAGTCTCCTTACAAGCTATTTAATATGCGGTTACAAGTGACGATAATTAATAAATACTAGAAATTTTTTGCACGCGATGCGTGCTTGAATTTTTTTCGAAACAGAAAGTCGATTTTCTTCGGCATAAGAGTCAAAATTTGAACATTAGACATACGAATGATTGTTTTTAGTTGCAAAATTTGATTGGTTTAGTTTCTGTCACTTAAGTCTCTCACCATTCTTTTTGTTTTTTTTTTATTTTTCAAAGTTAAATTCTATGAACAAAATAGAAATTATATTGAATTTATCTATTGATTTCTAAATTCTTCAGTTGATTTTTGAATTAAGTATAGTACCTCATAAATTATAAAGAAAGTGAACACTTTGATTTCAAGTCAATTTTTTCATAGGTTGTAGTTTAAAAGTGAATTTTTAAGTTTTGTAAAGTTTTCTCATTTTAGTGATTTGCATAACGTAAATTATGCAATTTTATGATTTTAGTTGACTTGTGAGTGATTGTTATAATTATATTTTTTGGAATTTTTGTTTGAACCCCTCCTTTGATTTGTAAGTGAATTTGTAATTTAGAATGGGAAGGAGGTAACATAGTCTCTTCATTCGAGGACATCATAGCTCCCCCTTTCCCTTATATAATAGAGATATGTTGTACTTTAATTCTTGAATGATATTTTACATAAACCTTTTTACCTTGATAATTAATCGCTATTATATACTAGAAAAAGATAAGTCCAAATATATGTAAAAGTTTCATTATATAGGAAACACTATAAAAAAGTAAATAATTTTTTTCCTTGTCTAACTTCTAAAGTTTGATTTCACTACAAATACACCTCTATTTTTTATCATGACCCACCATTAATTGTGAATGGTTCTTGAGAATAGTGATTTGTAAGTAAATTTTTGTAAATCTTTTTGTATGTATTGATGTTCTAGGTTATTAGTTTTAATTTGTATGTTAATTTTAAGTTTTAATAAAGTTTTCTGATTATTTGCATGATTTGCATGATTTTTATAACTTGATTTTCTCAATTGTATGAGTAATTTGTAAATTTTCTTCTTGTGAGTGATTTGTGAGTGAGTGTTGTAAATTAATTTTCGGTAGTTTTCTTTGAGTGCCGATTTTGATTTTTACATTCCTTTTGTAATTTAGAAAGGGAAGGGGGCAAAATAGGCATTTCAAAAGAGGACACCATTGCTCACCCCTTCCCTTATATAATAGAGATTAATACAAATCTGTGAGGAATAAAAAAACTCATCTCAATATCTATAATTATGAAAAATAACTCCAAATATGTGTTTATTTTTTCATAGCTTTGCATTACCATCTATACAATATGTAGTAACATAAAAATTGTGTTGGCCATCAAAAAAAGGAAAAATTCTGAAGAAATTCTCGTCATGTGTTTGAAATGAGATTTCGTTATCATAGAAATGAGCGCAAAATTCTTTAACATACTTTATTTTTACGACCATTTAGTATTTCTCAATAAATGAGCCATTAAAGACACCGAGTGCTTTTAATTACTGTCTCAAATTAGTGTCTCATCAAGTGTGCCTAAAGAAATAGGTCGGCTGATTAAATATAGAGAAAGTATGCGGCATCAGCTATAAGGATTACAAATGAACATTCACGAGGCGTTTGGTTGGGGGGTTTCAAGAAAATAAAAAAGGGAATACAGTTCCTTGTTTCGCTTTGTGAGTGTTTGGTTAGTGTTTTTTTCACCATATACCCCTGACAATTTTTTTTTTGCACCATATACCCTATCAACTTTCCAAATTCACCATATACCCCTCACTTTTGAAAAAATATATCCAGTTACCCTTAATGACTAACAGCGTTAAACTTTGTTACTCATTAACCCCTAATCATCCTCTAATCCTACTTAACTAACCTAAATTTAACCCTAACTACCCTATCCCTAATACCCTAACTCTATTAATACCCTAACCCTAACCCCCCCACCCCCACCACTGTAGCCCCCCTCCCCATCACCCCCAGCGCCGGAACCCCTTCCGCCGCCCGCAGCACCGCAACCCTCTCCACCTTCCGACACCCCACAGCACCGCAAAAGTCTCCCTCACCTTCCTCCCAAACTTGCGCCACCCCCCAGCCTCCCCCTGCAAAATCGCGCAACCCCCTCCCCCTGTCAAGTTTTCTTCTGTCAATAGGTGGTTGTGGGCTGAAATCTGGCTTTTATCGGGGAGGTGCGAGATTATGCGACGTTTTTCAGGAAGGTACGATGATGGTGCGAGGTGCGAAGGGTTTTCTTCCATATATCTGGATCGAGTGTATGGTTATTCATTGAGTTTGGATGAAATTACCATTTCTATTTAGAATCCAATTCCATCTATATCAATTACCCTTGTGATTCCCGCTCTATATGATTCTACACACAAAAAAAGCCCCGTGCCATATAATACACGTGTTTTCTTTTCTTCCATATATATTTGGATCAGATGGATGGTTATTCATTGAGTTTGGATAAAATTATCAATTTTATTTTTGAATCCAATCCCATTTATATCAATTACACTTGTGTGATTCTGATCTTTATAATTCTGCACACAAAAAAGCATCGTGCCATGCAATACACGTTTTTCTTTCAAAAGAGTCTGTCAGCCATACACATAAATACATCGTCGTTATTGGAATGGGCCACAAAATACTTGTCATTATTGAATTATTTTGAATTGGGTGCTGGGAGCCATACACATTACATGTTGTCTTAATAAATTCTATCTAACATATCGAGCAATACAACAGATCGAAGAAATTATGATAGGGTACTCTCCCATGTTCCAATACCCATTAAATACAAAATTTATTTACTCCCTCTGTTTCAAAATATAAGGCATTTACGCTTTACGAAAATTTATTTTGACTACAAATATCTCTCAAATACGATAAATAAAAATTATAAAAATTATACCTTTGGATCCGTCTTGAAAAATACTATAATAATATTATTTTTTTAAAAATTTTCTATCAACATAAATTGAAAGTAATTAACGGTCAAAGTTCGACCTCGAACATTGTGCGTGCCTTATATTTTGAAACAGATGGAGTATATTCTACTTCCCCCATCCTATTTTGTAGTTCACATTTCAGTTTGGCACGGGAATTAAGGATAAAATAATTATTATGTACTTGCATTTGAAGTTGTTGTATTTTTTGAAATTATTGTAATTATAAATGAAAAAGAATTAGAATATTAAATGGGTGTGCATGTGAAAAGAGGAGAGAGAAAGTAAAAAGATGTTTTTTTATATCCAACCAAAGATTAAAGAAAAAATTAAATGAGGGTGTCAAAAACCCATGTGTAAAAGGTAAAAAGAGAGAGTAAAACGTAATGTTAAAAAATAAAAACAAGAAAAATGGAAACAACATTTTGGGACACACAAAATGAAATACGAGAACTATAAAATGGGACGAAGGGGGTACTATATCTATAAGTTTGAGAATAGGCATACAATCCTTAGTTTTGCTCATCAAAAGGTATAGTGGGTGTTCGTGTTTCATGTTTCATAACTATAGACTAGACCTGGGCATGGGTCGGGACGGGCATGTTCACGGGCTTGGCCCTCGAGTTTTGTACACCGACGGGTCGAACCAAGCCCGATCTCGTGAATGGCGGGTCGTGTCGGATCTGAAATTTTCAGATTTTTCCCGCGGGCTTGACAAGTATTCTATGTTTTTTTTTTGCCAATTGTATACTGAAAAACAAAAAAAAGGGGCATTTGACCTGCGGGTTCGTGCCGGGATAGGCCTGTAATAAAATTTGTTGACCGTGGCAGGCCCATATAGCGAATAACGGACTGGGCCGGACCTTAAGCGAGCTTGTGTCGTGCCGGAGAGCGTGTTGTCCCCACCCTTGCCCACCTCTACTATAGACTATAGTAGTAGTTATTAGGTTACATTTTCATTAGTTTTTTAGCTCTAGTTTTCAGGAAGTTAAAACCCCCAACTTTTTAGCCAAAAGCCGATGATAGTAGATTTTTGTATTAACTTTGGCTTTTGGATCTACTTTACATTAATTATTTGTTTAGTTGACATATCAATATATGGAAAGTAGAGTTTCTTAGTAAGTAAAATAAGGTGAGGCGGTTTTCCGTCAAATCTCTATTATATAAGGGAAGGGGGAGCTATGGTGTCCTCTTTTGAACTGACTATTTTACCCCCTTCCCTTTCTAAATTACAAAAGGAATCTCAAAATTAATATCGGGACTCAAAGAAAACTACCGAAAATCAATTTACAACACTCACTCACAAATCACTTAAAAGAATAAACTTTACAAATCACTCATACAATTAAGAAAATCATGTTATAAAAATCACGCGAATCAGTCAAATAATCAGGAAACTTTATTAAAACTTAAAATTAACATACAAAGTAAAACTAATAACCTAGAACGTCAATACATACAAAAACATTTACTACAAAATTTTTCTCAAAAATCACTGTTCTCGAGAACCATTCACAATTACATACTCACAAAAGTTACCTATAAACACAAATTTGAGAAAAGCATAAGATTTTGACGGTGATATCACACATTCATCCATCGGCAATTTGCGAACTTCGAAAAAGGTACATAATTCTTTTAACCTTCAAAATTATTTCATATTAGTTGATATAAACAATAGCAAATCAGACTGTTATGTAGTTAAGAAAATGGAGATGACAACAATGAGTTCAAAAGGGCTTTTATACAATCAGACTTAAATTTAATTCTTTTTCATATAAAACAAATTTAGTTTTTTTCTAAAAAAATGCCAATATTTAAATTTTTGCCCATAACTTTTGCAAAAAGTCCATGTTCAGAAATAAATTTTGAAAAAAAAACAATATCAAACTTTTTGCAAATAATTTTTGCAAAAATCCATTTTCAGAAAAAAAAAATTAATTAATTTGCGAAAAATAACGATTTTTGTTTTTCTAAAAAAAATCCAATATCAAATTTATTAAAAAATCAAAAGTTCATTTCAAATATAATTGAAGCTCAAAGTGTTAAAATTAAGAAAAGAACAAAGGTTGAAATGATGAAAAATTTTAAATATCAATGTGCAAACATAATTTAGAAGTTAGACAAGGAAAAAAAATTATTTACGTTTTCATAGTGTTTCCTATATATAATGAAACTTTTACATATATTTGGACCTATCTCTTTCTATTATATAATAGCGATTAATTATCAAGGTAAAAAGGTTTATGTAAAATATCATTCAAGAATTAAAGTACAACACATCTCTATTATATAAGGGAGGGGGGCTATGGTGTCCCCGAATGACGATACTATTTTACCCCTTTTCCTTTCTAAATTACAAATCTAATTACAAACCAAAGGGAGATTCAAATAAAAACACTGGAAATGAAATTATAACAATCACTCACAAGTCAACTTAAATCGTAGAATTGCATAATTTACATTATAGAAAACACTCAAATGATGAAACTTTACAAAAACCAAAAAATTAACTTACAAACTACAACCAATACACTACAACGTCAATACATACTCACAAAAATTTGACTTGAAATCCAAGTGTTCACTTTCTTCACAATATACTCCCTCCGTTTCCTAAAGATCTTCCCACTTACTGTTCCTACAGATACCAAGGAAAATCAAGTTGTGTGGGGCATGGTGTGAGTAAAGTAGGAGAGATAAAGGAGTTAAGATAAATAAACAAATAAAAAGGGGTTAAAGTAGGAGAGAGAAAGGGAGTAAAATTAAATTAATAATGTAATGGTGGACCATATGATAGTGACATGAGAGGTTTAATAGGGAAATTTGTTTTGCCAAATAAGGAATAAAGCAAAAGAGGGAAAATCTTTTGGAAACACCCTTAAACGGAAAGAGGGAAGATCTTTAGGAAACGGAGGGAGTATGAAGTAGTGTACTTAATTTAAAAATCAACTAAAAAATTATAATATTAGAAATCATAGATAAATTCAATAAAATTTCTATTTTGTTCATAGAATTTTGACCTTGAAAAGAAAAAAATTAGAGACTGGTGAGTGACTTAAGTGACAGAGACTAAACCAATTAAATTTTGCAACTAAAAATAATTATACTTTGTATGTCTGATGTTCAAATTTTGACTTTTATATAAGGCGGAAAAAATCGAGTTTCTATCTTGAAAAGAATTCAAGCACGCATCGCGTGCAAAAAATGCTAGTATTAATAATAATAAGGTGAGGTGTTGTCCTATTGACAAAAATTTAGAAAGTTGCACTTCCTATAAAATTTTATTTCCCAAAAAATAGAGGAAGTTGTTTAGCAAGATCTAGGTAAATAAAACTTCTCATGAAAAATAAAAATTACCCATAAAAAACCGAAAAAATTTATGCCACTTTCTAAGAATTGGAATTTTAAAGGAAAATAATTTCTTAAGAAGTACTACTTCCTACCTTTTATCAAAAAACTAATTTTACAAACAATTTCATAAATATCCAAACATCCAATATCCAAACGACTAACATAAACAAATAATAAATAGAGCTCGTTAAACCAGCCACGTGAGGCCTATTCTGAAAGTTGGACTCGACGAAGAGACAACCACCAAGAACCAACGAGGAACCCCATAAAATAGAAATACTAATTACACCAAGGGACTTGTGATTTGTCATACGCTCATAAATTAATGCTGGGAGAATGTTTAGGTAACCCTATGAAATGAGAATCCTCATGAGAGATATAAAGATAAAGTGATATTAAGTTCAATATTTTGGAGAGAGAAAATATTCCTATAATTTTTGCATTTATTATACCTTCTCTCTATCTCTCTCATAAAGGTTGCCAACCCGTGAGGTCAATATATTATTATCCATTTTCCATTTTCAGTATTACTTTTGACCAATAAGAATTGAGTTTGGTGGCACATTAAATATTTTAGTTGTTTAGTAATTATTTTGGTACTTCCTAAAAAGAAAAATTTGATAATTAAAATAGGACAGAGGGACTAACAATTTAGAAAATGTATTAAATGCTTAGTTGCAACCCTTATGATTGTTGTTGCTGGCTGCTGCATAAATCATCACTAAAATTATTATGTGCATCGGATATATATAAATAGATTAACTATTAAATCAATATAATTTGAGTTAGGATAGATCACTTTTAAGTCAAAATATATCGCTTTTGAAATCATGAGAGGTCATTTAAAATCAAAAGGTATAACTTTTAATCTTAAATGAGCCACTTCTATATAACTATATATGTAACAGTGACCTATTGAGGAAAAAAGTTATCGATGTTGTACAATAAATTAGTCTACATCCATCTCATATAAGAGTTCGTGTTACCTATTAGAATAGTGATTTGTTAGTAAATTTTTGTAAATGTTTTTGTATGTCTTGACGTTCTAGTCAGGTTATTAGTTTTACTTTGTATGTCACTTTTAAGTTTTAATAAAGTTTCCTGATTATTTGAGTGATTTGCATGATTTTTATAACGTGATTTTCTCAATTGTATGAGTGATTTGTAAAGTTTCTTCTTTAAAGTGATTTGTGAGTGATTTGTAAATGAGTGTTATGAATTAATTTTCGGTAGTTTTCTTTGATTAACGATTTTGATTTTGACATTCTTTTTGTAATTTAGAAAGGGAAGGGGGGCAAAATAGGCATTTTAAAAGAGGACACTATTGCTCCCCCCTTCCCTTATATAATAGAGATATATGTAACAGTAACCTATTGAGGGAAAAAGTTATCGATGTTGTACAATAAATTAGTGTACATCCGTCTCATATAAGAGTTCGTGTCATCAAAATATATAGAAATTTATTGTTTACTAACAAAAACTTGTCATTTTTGATAAATTGGGGTTAAATTTTATTTTAATAGGCGAATTTCCATCAGGAACACATTACAAAAAAAAAAAAAAAAAAAACCTTCAGTAGTGAAGGACAATCCACGCCATACAAATGGGGGAAATAATACATAGAAGTAGCTGGGATAAGCCAGGCTAACACCAAGCTAGAAATTCTACATATCTCCTTAAACCTTGTTTTGTTAAGGTATCGACAATTGAGTTTGATTATTTCTCTGCCCCTATGAATGATGGTGAGATTGAGGCAAGACTTGCGGGCATTGCGAATGAAGTTGAGGTTTCAAGGGCTACCTTGATCATCATTACACCATTGTACAACATTTACTGAATCCGATCCAATAATGGTAGGATTGGGCTTGATACAGTCACTCGAGAGGGAGATTTTAATAGCTCGAGAAATTGCCATTATTTCCGCAGAGTTAATCTCCATTTGAGGCATTGTGAAAAGAATCAGAGACTCAAAATTCTTTTTAATCTGGAAATCAATATCCAGTTTTCTTTGATTGAAAAACTCTTAAGGAATGGAGGTTTTCTCCCCTTACAAAAAGCTGCCTACCAAGAGATCCAAGTGCCTCTTTTATATGAATACATTAGCTAACCTAGAAGGACAGAATGAGCTGTAGATAAAGACAAGAAACAGAAAAGGAAATAAAAAACGGCTAGAATCCACCTAGGGATCAGCACGCATACTAGGAACAAAATACTAGAAAGGAAGATATTTTTTGGGAAAATATTTCCTTGTTTCTTATATGTATATATCTTCAATATTCCCCCCTCAAGTTGGACTGGTGGTAATCAGGCCTAACTTGAAACTGAGATGCTTGTGTTGCTGTTCACTGAGACATTTAGTCATAATATCTGCTAGTTGAAGAAAGGATTTCACATGAAGCACATTTAGAAACCCAGTAGTGAGATGCTCGCGTACATAATGGCAATCCACTTTGAGATGCTTAGTTCTTTCATGAAAAATAGGATTGTGAGCAAGATAGATAGCTGACTTATTATCACAGAAAAGATCAATGGGTGTAGGTG
The DNA here is from genome assembly GCF_026745355.1 of Beta vulgaris subsp. vulgaris. Classification (NCBI taxonomy): domain Eukaryota; kingdom Viridiplantae; phylum Streptophyta; class Magnoliopsida; order Caryophyllales; family Amaranthaceae; genus Beta; species Beta vulgaris. Next base: position 18,430,131 of record NC_079204.1, on the reverse strand, counting down.
TGTTAATACCCAGATCACTAAGAACACCTTCTAACCAAACCAATCCACTTGTAGTCTGAGACATGCATCTGTACTCAGCTTCTGTAGATGACTTGGAAACAGTTTTTTGCTTTTTGGTTTTCCAGGATATGAGAGAATTGCCAAGAAAGACACAATATCCTGTCAATGATCTAGCACTGAAAGCACAATTACCCCAATCTGAGTCACAGAAACCTGTGAGAGTAAGTTGAGAATCAGCTGGGTAAAAAAGGCCTTGATTAATTGTGCCTGATAAGTATTTGATAACATGAATGGCAGCCTGAAGATGAGGTTTCCTAGGAAATGTCATGAATTGACTGAGCTGCTGAACTGAATAAGAAATATCAGGCCTTGTAAGATTCAAGTAGAGTAGTTTGCCTATAATGCTTCTATAGAGCTCAGGGTCTTCAAGGATCTCTCCTTCATCAGTTGAGAGTTTGATACCCTTAGGAAAAGGACACTTGACAGGCTTACAAGTTTGAGTTCCTGTGCTTTTGAGGATATCCAAGATGAATTTTCTTTGATGTAACATGAGGCCCTTCTCATTTCTTGCCACTTCTATGCCTAAAAAATACTTCATTGTGCCCAAATCTTTGAGAGTGAAAGCAGTATCTAGAGCCTCTTTGATGGCTTGAATTTCATGAAAAGCATTTCCTGTGATCAAGAGATCATCAACATATACAAGTATGAATGCTTTAGTGCCTTGAACATATTTAGAGAACAAAGAATAATCTCTCTTGGATTGAGTATATCCATGTTCCAGTAGGAATTTGATGAGCTCAAAGTTCCATTGTCTGGAAGCTTGCTTTAAACCATACAAGCTCTTCTTAAGTCTGCACACTTGTCCTTCTTTAGCCTGATCATAACCTTTAGGAGGCTTCATATAAACCTCCTCATCTAGATATCCATGCAGGAAAGCATTATTGATATCTAGATGATGTAAATTCCAACCTTGAATGGTAGCTAGAGCAATCAAGGTCCTAACAGAGGTGAATTTAGCAACAGGAGAGAAGGTGTGCTTATAATCCTTCCCTTCAATTTGTTTATCACCTCTAGCCACAAGTCTGGCCTTGAGTCTGTCAATTTCACCAGTTGGAGTAAACTTGATCTTGTATACCCACTTGCTATCAATAGCATGCTTTCCTGCAGGAAGTTGAGTGAGATCCCAAGTATCATTAGCATCAAGGGCTTGAAGTTCCTCCTGCATAGCTTTAGTCCATCCTTCATCTTTTGCTGCTTCTGTGTAATGTAATGGCTCTCTGATTCTGAGAACATTATTCATGTAGCTCAAATAGTCTTCAGAAAACTCTTTTGTTTGTCTCATCTGGTCCACTACAGCACAGCAGGAAGCCTCATTAGGAGGTGTATGATGTTTTCCTGGAATATCATAAATGTAGTCCTTGTATCTGTTGGGAACTTCAGCTTGTCTGGAAGACTTCCTTGTTACAGTAGTTGGAAGAGGGTCCTCTGAAGGAATTGGTTGATTTTCATTAACCAACTCCTGCTCCAGCTGTTCCAGACCTGCAAAATCATCATCATTGGTTCCTTCATCATCAACTGGATGAAGGATGTTAGTGAAATCATCATAGTCAAAGATATCCTGGTCAGAAGATTGATCTGTATTGCCAGTGATACTAGGATTAAGAGTTTTGTTGTGAAGAAAAGGAAAAAAAATTTCTTTAAACACAACATCTCTACTTACAAAAATTTGTTTTGTAGCTAAATTCATTACCTTATAACCCTTTTGACAGTAGGGATATCCCAACATAACACACCTAATTCCTCTTGGAGCAAATTTGTCACTAGGCTTTTGGTTTGGGCTTGCATAGCAAAGACATCCAATCATCTTCAGATGTTCATAATTGGGTTCCTGCTTTGTTAGTCTCTTGTAAGGTGTATCCCAGTTGATAACAGCACTAGGTAACAAATTGATTAAGTGTGTTGCTGCAAGTATACATTCTCCCCATAAAGAATTTGGCATACCTGCATGCAATTTCAAAGCTCTTGCTGTTTCAAGCAAGAACCTATGCTTCCTTTCTACCCTGGCATTTTGTTGAGGAACCCCTGCAACACTCCTTTGATGAGTGATTCCTCTCTCACAAAACATTTGTCTGCACTCAGTTTGGAAGATTTCTGTTCCATTGTCACTTCTAAGAGTCTTGACTTTAGTTTCAAAATGATTCTCAACATGTATAAGAAAATTCAACAAAATGCTTTTAACCTGTTCTTTGTTAGATAACAGTTGAGTCCAAGTGACTCTACTGTAATCATATACAATGGTAAGGAAATAGCTAGCCCCTGTCAAAGCCTTTGTCCTATAAGGACCCCATAAATCCACATGTATAAGATCAAAGATATGAGAAGCAATAGATTTACTAGGAGAAAAAGGCAACTTGTGATGTTTAGCAATGGAACAAGTGTCACAGAAATAGTCTTTAAGACCCTTACATTTGCAAATGTCTAAGTGTTGCATCTTTGACAAAGAAACATGCCCTAGTCTAGCATGTATAAGATCTAGATTAGCTACATTATTACAGTGCATCACTGTATCATCAACAACAGTTTTCAAACAGATTCCATCATGCTTCTCTTCATCATCTCTCTGAAGCTTATAGAGGTCACTTTCCTTCTTTCCAAGAAAAATATTTCTTCTAATAGAAAGGTCCTGTAATATGCATCCATAATTATTAAAGATCATCTGAAAATTTTTGTCCCTCAACAATTTAGCAACAGATAGTAAGTTATGATTAAAATCATGGATATACAGAACATTTTTAAGTGTAATATTATCACCTAAAACAACATCTCCCATTTCAGTCACAATTTTCATACTTCCATCTGGAAGTCCCACCTTTATCTTACCTTTTATGATTTTTTTATTCAAGAGAAGCTCTCTGTTACCTGTCATATGGTCACTGGCTCCAGAATCTATGAGCCATGTTCCACATTTTGCATTAACCTTATTGACAATAGCATTAGAATTACTAAGTTTACCTGCAAAATTTGCTTGGCTGCTGCTTGCTTCTCCTTGCCTTTCTGTCATTACCTTGATAACTTCTTGCACCAGGTTGTTGATGAACTTGTTGTCCTGTTTCATTCCACTTCCTTCTGCATTCTGAGTTGAGAAGTCCAGAGGGTTGTCTTGAGTTGCTATGTAGTATCTTTCATCACATTTGCAGCGCTTCTGAATTGTTCATTCCCCTTTTTATACCATTCTGGATATCCTACAATCTTGAAGCATTCTTCCTTGCTGTGACCTTTCTTCCCACAATGATCACAAAATCTTCCCATCTTTTCTATCTTGAATTGCTTAAAATAATCCTTCTTCTGAAAATTCTTCAATGGCCCCAAACTTCTGCTTTGAACTTGTTTGTTCACAGCCAAAGCACTGGCTTCCAAGGCTGCTGTCATCTCTCCTGTAATCTGTTTCTGCCTTTCAATTTGCAGAACCAAATTATAGGCTTTGTTTACTGTCACTAATGGATTAGTGCTTAAAAGGTTCGACTTCATCTGGTCATACCCAGTGTTAAGACCCATCACAAATTTTATCAGCTTTTCAGTGGCTTGTAATTCCATCAGTTTTTTTGTAAGTTCACATGAACATTTAGACATTGCTCCACATGTACACTCTGGGATTCCTTCCAAATCTGCAATCTGATCCCAAACATTTTTAGTTTGCAGTAGTATTCACTAACACTCAGGTTGTTTTGTTGAAGTTCCCAAAGATCTTTTTTTAGAGAAAAAAGTTGTGGAGCATTTGTCTGAGCATACCTCTCAACTATCTCTTCCCAAAGCTGCTTGGTTGATTGCATATTCACCAAGCTAGCTGCCACATCTGACTTCATGGTAGCCAGCATCCATGACCTAACCATGTAGTCACATCTCTCCCACTTCTGCATTTCTTCTTCACCAGAAATAGGCTTAGGATGTTTGCCTCCAAGAAAACCTAGTTTATTCTTGGCTCCCAAAGCTATTCTGATGCTTTTGCTCCAGTTCATAAAATTTGATCCATCAAAGATTATGCTTCCTAATGGTGTAGAACCATTATCATTCACAGCTATAAACAAAAAGGATCCTTATAAGGGTTTATACTGGAGTTTTCATTTCCAGTTTGCTCTCCTTTATCTTTTCCCATATTTCAGAAAAACAAAACTTTGAGCCTCTGAGACTTTTAGGGTAATGATCTTGATAGCCTTGGCTCTGATACCATGAAAAGAATCAGAGACTCAAAATTCTTTTTAATCTGGAAATCAATATCCAGTTTTCTTTGATTGAAAAACTCTTAAGGAATGGAGGTTTTCTCCCCTTACAAAAAGCTGCCTACCAAGAGATCCTAGTGCCTCTTTTATATGAATACATTAGCTAACCTAGAAGAACAGAATGAGCTGTAGATAAAGACAAGAAACAGAAAAGGACAATAAAAAACGGCTAGAATCCACCTAGGGATCAGCACGCATACTAGGAACAAAATACTAGAAAGGAAGATATTTTTTGGGAAAATATTTCCTTGTTTCTTATATGTACATATCTTCAATACATTGGACTAGAATATAGGCAAATGAACTTACCCTCGTCCGAACGAAGGACTCCTCCAACTGCAGCATGAATAATTAATCGGGAATCATGAGAAGCATCAACAAATATTTGTCATTTAATCTCTTTTCTTCACAATTTTCCTAATACGACATATAAACACATGTTTGAAAATAAACTAGTTATTAGGCCCGAGCTATGCCCCGGTTTAGGAAAATTTTTATTTATTAATATTATACTTTAAAATAGTAACACTAAATATCACTTAGTCTAGTGGTTAAGACTCTAATATATAACCATGAGGTCATGGGATCAAACCTTGTGCTATGCAATTTCTAGTTTTTTTTTATTATTTGTGAATTACATGGAGTAAAATACATGCTTTAGGGAGAGCGCCACGTGGCACCGTTCCACGTTTAAAAACGCCTTTTAATATATTAGTATAGATTCTCAAACCATAAACATTGACATGAGTTTTTTTTATTATGAAACAATATTATAATTCATTAATTATTGTCATTTATAACCACCTACCCAATAGCTTGTAAGGACACCAGAGATTTCACAAGAACTAAATTCTTTATAGATCATGTTGTGGAGTAGTGTGTACGTGAATCACTTATTACTCGACAAATACATGTGCATCACTACTTCTATTTGTATATTACACTACTATAGTGAGAAATGAAGATTGTTTAATCTCTGCAGAGGAGTAATTTTATTTGATATGATATATTGTAGGTTTTTTAATTTGAGATTATTTATTTAATCATTTTAAAATATTTGTGCATTAAATATCAATAACAATAATCACATGCCCAGTTGTCGACACATGATATTCCAATTTCTTGGATCTATAAATATAAACCTCAGCTAGACGAAAACCCAACACCATACCAAAACCAAAGCCAAGTCACCTAAATAAAAACATCAAAATGAAACACCTCTTCCTCACATTAGCAACCATCACCACCCTCCTCCTCCTCCTCTCCACTCCACCAACCACCACCGCAGCCAATGCCGCCGATAACATCGTTTACGACGTAATAGGGGAGCCACTACAGGCTGGCCAGGCCTACTACATGGTGCCATATGACTACTCAGACGTAGGGGGTGGTGGCCTTACATGGCTACAAAAAACAAAGGTAACTTGTGCTCCTTATTACGTGTCTCAAGAAAATGTCAACACAAACTTCGGCCAAAAAATAGCTTTCTACCCTCAAACTCCTGGACAAACTGATATCACTCTGTCCTCCATCCTTAATATTGTGTTCAGCAGTTTTACACCACCTATTAACTGCCCCGGAACGTCGAATGTCTGGAGCGTGGCTGCTGATCCAGCCACCCGCCTCAACTTCATCGAGCTCCGAGGCAGCAGGGGAACAAGGGACTTAAGAACTTGGTTCACCATTGAAGATGTTGACCAAGGTGGTTACAAGATAAGCTACTGTCCTAGAAATAGGAGGGTTGATTGTGGAAGTCTTGGCATTGTTTCTCGTGATTTTGGACGTTGGTTGGGTGTCAATGGTACAAACCCACTTACGTTTGTGTTTGAGAGTGAGGAGTTTTTCCTCAACAAAGCATTGGGTACTAAAAGCTATGCAGCATGAGTGATATCCTTACTTGCTTGATTACCAATGTAACGTTTAAGGGAATTTGTAGCATTAAAAATCATGTTTTCAACGTTATGTTTTAGCCACCCATTTTTAGTAGATGGGTACAATAAATTATGTAGTTTGACCTCATGTTCACTTGGAAATAAAGCTTTTTCTGTTAATGACTTTTGAAGATTTTAAAGTTTAACCCAAAAAAATGCAGTGGAACATTACTTCTTCATACAATTTAGAAGATTGCAACGGATGCAAATTAGCGTCAACAGGGAAGCATTAAACATATTGTTAATTTTTTTAGGTGTTGATATGTTTATTAAGGAAGTATGTTAATCTGAGTTTAGGAGGTTTCAGTGAAGTAAACTGTGAATTATAAGTCGGATTATCAGTGTGCCGCTAGCATATTAAATCTTGTTTCCACACCACAATCATTTATAAACAAATTGAGCACGAGGATATGATATGATATGATATGATATGATATGATATGATATGATATGATATCATCATTTACTAACAACTTAGGCTCTAGCTCCTTACCTTATTTTCATTTTTCACATATTTCAGAAATAATAGATTCACATAAGTTGACTAAGAAGTTCATCCAAGGACAATAAACAACTAAAATAAGTTCGAATGAGTTATGTTTTGTTAAGAACGATGATCAAGATAAGATGGACCAAGGATGTCTTGGCCTAGTGGTTAAGATTGAGGTGCTGTGAACGATAGGTCACAGGTTCGAATCTCCGTCCCCTTCTTTGTACTTTGTACCGCCTTCGTGGCTCATATGGATCAAAAAAAAAATCAAGATACGATGGAAGAGCACAATAACTGCGGTGGAGTCCACATACAGATAAGCAAATCTTCAGTTACTTATACCAGTTTGTTGACAAGCCAACAAACTCAACTGGAAAAGAATAAAGGCGCAACTAGAATTTAGCTGTATAATAAATTTTGTATAAACAGGATGATGTTTTTCTCTTTCTTCATTCATTCAGTTCTTCATGCTTACATTTCCTGTTCATTTGTAATAAACACTATCTCTTTACATTTTTATCAGTGAAGAAGTTTGTAGGATTGTAGGTCCTGACTTCCCGACGTAAGTAATGAGGGAGAAATTTCCTGCGTATTCTAACTACTTCAGTTCATATACTTCCTCCGTTTCAAATTACTCGCTACACTTTGACTTTCACACTTGCACATTCACAACTTTCACTATTAATATATTTAATTATGTATTAGAGTAAAGTATAAAAATTTGAATGGTATCTCTAATTGTGTATCTCTCATTCAAGCTCACTTCGTCATAACACTTCATATTAACTTAGATGTAAATGGAAAAGAGACCATATTATCTGAAGCTCATATTTGACTAGTTGTTTTTGTATGTATTGATGTAATTTTAAGATCCAAAATTAAGAGGTGCTGAAATACCAGATTAAATAGCATGATTACATTTTCATTGTGTTTTCTTGACTAAAAAGGGGGCTCTAGCATTTATGATCAACTGGATGCTTCAGCAAATCAATACAGCTGTATTAGCTCAGTAATAGTACTTCTTTTTCCTACTATTTTGTTATATAGAAGCACTTTGAGGGGATCATAGAACTACCTTAAATCACCATATCAAGAAACTATAGAAGCTCAGTATAATTGAGTAAAGACTACTATTAATATAAATTTATTAAGCTTTTATTCGACTGTTGTAAAAATCAATCTTTTACCCCCTCATGTTCGTCTTTGCCTGTGATTTCTAGCACAGGAAATCCGTTTTTCTACTGTGATACTTCAAACCGATTCACCCTATAAGTTGCTAATGCATATGCCAGTAACAAAGAACTAAGCCTTCCAGTGTACAAGTAAAGAAAATACATACATACATGAAAAGTATGCTCAAACACAAGAGACAGATCAATAGAATTCATGTCAGAAGGACCATAGTATTTAGAACAGAAGTACAAGCAGATGTTGTGAAAAAAAACACTAATGTAAAACATATCTCCGAAAAGAAGTGGAAAATTTGACAGGAGAATTGCTCTAGCCTCTAGTCATACTTGAAACAAATGATTCTCATAGCATACTTTCCAATTGAAGTCTTCTGCAACATCTGAACTTCCATTGTCGTTGCTTAATTTGAGACGAGGACTATTTCCCTCAGACAGAGACTTTTCTGCACCTTTTGGGTTGATCCTGCTTTCACTGTGGAGTAATTTTGTAGTCTCAGAGACATCAGCAGCAAATTTATTACAATTGATATCCGCAACCTCTGGGTATGAATAGGATGCAGAGGGATCACTGCTACCATTGGCATCATCTTCTTCATCAGAGAAGCATCTGCAGCATTCTAATTCATCCATTTCAAATATACGGCTAGCTAATCCTTCTCTCCATGATATCCTAACTTCAGACTCAAGAGCCCCAGGAGAACTCTGACTATCCATGACTTTTCGGAACATAGCAAAGTCAATTGAACTATCTGGTCTAATCAGTGGATTAAACTCAAAACTCATTCTAGGTGACTCATCCAACATTGGTATCTCGCACTCTGGAGACAAGCTTACTCTTCTAAGAACTTCGGTTACTGAATCAAGTTCACTTTCAAACCAAAGTCTAGATATCTCGTCTCTACTCAAATGGGACAATACATGGTTTGGTGAGCTTGAATTTGACTGTGGAGTTTGAATAACATTTCCACTTCCTATAGAATTTACTGAACATGGGGTGGTTTCTGTTTCATGATCAAGCTGATATTTGTCTTGTTTAGGGGACACTTCAACCTTAGAACGCGGCACAAAAAGAGGAGAAGTTATGGAGGGACTACACACTAAATGATCGAATGAAGGCCCCAAGAGACCTCGAAATCCAGAGCTCCGACTTCTACTACTATTAGAATCAGTGGTGGCATCACTTGCAGTGATTGTACTGTTACTCCTATTGCCAAACTCCGAGGAAAAACCAAGACTCGATGAAGGTGAAGACGAGCAACTAATCAATTTGGAAGGTGACATCTTACATTCATTCAACCTCCCCCCACTTTTACCATGATCATCATCTTTGTATGTGCTCCTTATCTCATCACAAGGAGATAAATTCCACTGCATTGAAGCCTCAGTAGGACAAGGAATTAGAGAAACCCTAGGCTTGTTAAAGCACCCTATGAAATTCTCATCTTCACTGAAGAACACCTTAGTTTTACTGGATCCAAACAAGTCATTATCCCCAATAGTGAGTAATCCTTTAGGCCTACATTTCCTCTTGTCACTCACTCCTGAAAGAACATGACCAGCAGCATAACAAGTATTTGGTGTAGCTTTCACCACCGATGTCGATCCACCTTGTATCTCAGGCGAAACTGATGCCTGAATAGGTGGAATAGGGCTGCTTGTATCATGACAATTTGGTTCTTTCTCACCTAATTTAACAGACCCACATCCTATTTTATTCACAGGAGTAAAATTTCCAGCATTTTCAGACAATTTAACATCATATCCAACAAAATTCTTCCTAAAACTATCAGAAAGATCAGATCTTGAACTGGGTTTTTTACCAGATTTCCAAGGGTAAAGACAAGGAGGGGGAGGTTTTTTCTTCAACCTATGAACATTTCGAGAAGTGGGTTTTTCTGGGTTTTCCAAATTATTGCGTTTTTTTACTAAATTTCCTCCATTACCATTCAAGTTTCCTTTCGAACGTTTAATATTAGGAGCTGATTTTGGAGTATTAGTACCCATAATTGATTTGGGTTTTTTATTACTGCCATTTTTAGAAACAGTAGAAGAATGATGAGAGAGAAAAAACCTGAGACAACCAGTCGGACCTTCACTTGAAATCGAACAAGAAGAGAATGAAGAAGAACAAGAAGAAGAAATATTGATATCCTTCATCTGCAAAGGACTTTGAATACTCTGCTGTTGTTGCTGCTGCTTTTTCTCTGTTTTACCAGCATTTTTTGATGCAGAAATTTTGGTGTTTATCATTATGAAATTGGTCTGTTTTCACTTAGAATTACATTGATTAAAAGTATGGGATTTGTTCGGTTGTTTTTGTAAGGGAAAATGGTGAAAGATTGGATAGAAATAGGAATGGGTGAAGTTGAACTCTGAGTTTAGGAGTAGCAAGAAAGGAAGGAATAATGAATGTTTAATGTTTGATTTGATTTGAATTGAATAGAGGGGTTAGAAACTTTAAAGTTTACCCCTGGATTTTGGCCATAATTTCTGAAGAGGGTATCATGATGTCATACTCATATCACGAGTTTCTTTTTTTTAGCCCTTTGACTTCTCATGGTCTTTTTGTTTCCGTAGGGCACTTCATGGTAAATCTTGGAATTAGGTTATGGTGAATATTGGAATTAGGTTATGGTCTTTTGAACTAAATTAATAAAAATTTAATGGGTTTTTTTACATTTTGCCCTCGTGTTTTTTCATTTTCTACATTATGGCTCCGTTTGGTAGGGCGTAAAACATTTTCAGTGTAAAATGATTTTCATGGAAAATAATTTACAATGCAAAACATAATTCCAAAATTAGTTTTTCCTTGTTTGGTTCCATGTAAGAAAAATAATGAAATGAAACAAATATGAAAGGGGAAGTAAGGAGGTAGTGAGAGGAGTGTGTAAGAGAGATAAGGAAAATAGTTTTTCCTTCATTTTGAAGGGAAAATGGTTTTCCATCATTAGGAGTGTAATTTTACTCCAAGGGAATATGGTTTTACACTCCTTTGCCAACCAAACAATGTAAAACTGAAAATAGAAGAAAACGGTTTTCTGGGAAAACGTTTTACGCCCTACCAAACGGATCCTATACCCCATGTTTTTAGGAATTCTACACTGTACCCTTAAACTCTCATTTTTTAATTCAAATTGCCATAACCGTTAAGTGAACGTTAAGTGTTCCGTTACTGAAATTAATATTGATTTATTAAATTGCCATAAGATTAAAAAAACCATGAGAAGAAAATCTTCCACCATTAAACTTATATCCCCTCCCCCATTAAACTTAGGATTTGACTTCCACAAATCTTCATCTTCTCTCTTTCTCTGTGAAGCTTCTCCCCAAAATCAACAATGTCAAGTGCGAATTCTTCATCAGCTGCGTGCTTGAAAAGGGATTTCGTTGCTCCCAAGTGTAATTGCATCCCCCCTAAAAATGCGAAATTGCAAATTTCGCAATCTCAACGCAATCCTGGCAGGGCCTATTTCAAGTGCGATTTCTGCCAATTTTTTGCGTGGTTGCACAATGGACATTTGATTAAAAGAGGGGATGATGCAGATGTGATGCGTGGTGAAGAAGGAAGTGGGGTGCATTCAAATGACGTCACTTTGGTTCAGCTTAGAGAAGACATGGCAGCTGTGAAACAAAAATTGGGTGATTTAGGGGTTTATTTAAGGGATTTGGTAAAAATAGGATTGTTCATGTATATCTTGTTGGTAATTATCATCAAATTATGCTAATAATTAGAATGGAACTGTATTAGGGGTGGGTTTGGTGGGTTTTTTTTGTGTAACTGGGTGTTGCAAATCAGTTGAAGTAGTTTGTATGCAACTGTTGAAATATATGAATGAAACCAGGGCCCATTTTGTGCTCCTTTTGCTACTAATCTTTGTAAAGTGCTTGCAACAACAATAGTTTCAACATTACAATTTCTGCTTCCAATTATTTACAAAGACAAAATCAACATTCCTAATTGTTTCTTGAAACAACATGAACAAAAGAGAAATTCCTAAATGTGCCATTGTTTTCACTTGAAATAAGATTAACAAAACAAAAGGTTTGCACTCATAAGTCCCCAAAATCAAAGTTTGCAACCAATTACTTAAGCATTGAAAGCCTATCCATGATCTTTCTCCTCTTTGGACTCAAATTCTGACCAAAACCTGCAGCACTTGTTGAAGGTTAACTCACAGAATGTTGAGCTGATGAGTGTTGTCTTGTTTGAGGTGGAGATCTGATCTGGGGTTGAGATAATGAGTGTTGTCTTGTTTGAGGTGGAGATCTGATCTGGGGTTGAGATGATGAATGTTGTCTTGTTTGAGCTTGGGATCTAATCTGGGGCTGAGATGATGACCCAGCAGCAGCATTGTCAGTTGATGAGTTTCTTCTGCCTTGGTATTGAGAGGATGACCCAGAAGCATTTATCATAACATCAATCAAATTGGAGTAATTCTCCACTGGGAGCCTCACTGGGCCTTTGACCTGAGTTGCCATCCTACCCTCCTGTCTTCCTTGCTGTTGTGATAACTCTCTTGCAGTAGGACCACCTTTGCAGGTTTTGGAATTATGTCCAAATGCCTTGCATTTTTTGCATTGGACTGTAGCACTTCTCTTCCCCTTTTTTTGTTCCCCTTCTTCCCTTCTTCTATTTCTGGAAGGCCTGCCTACTGACCTTTTCATTGTTGGTGGGATCAAGGTGGGCACATCCATAGTAGGCCACCGCTCAGGATCAGGCACAGGTGATATATTGCCATTATAGGCTTGCTTATACCTAGCAACTGAGAACCACTCATTGACAAAGTCAGAGGGCTCCTTTTGAGCATGTATTATTGCTTTTATTCCATGCTTACATGGAATTCCACTCAGTTGCCACCTACCACAAGCACACACTTTTTTTGTGAGGCTCACAGGTAACACTGCCCTACCCTGATGTATCTCATACTCCCCCCTCCCAGATGGATAGGCCTGACAAGCTCTTGAATCTTTAGTCAACACTCTCAACCTCTCCCTAATATTAGGGCAAATCCCATCATCTTGCCACTGCTGACATAGTTGTTGTCTTGTTGCATGCCTCACCATAGCTATCCTCCTCACACCTATCAAATTATAATAGTGAGCATTAAAATCAACACAAAACACTTGAAATAAAAAGGACCAAACTGATTTATATACCTTCTAATAGAGTCAGAATTGGATAGGACCTATCTATACCAATTGTGTTGTTGAAACTCTCAACAAAATTGTTGGTATTCTCATCATTGCACAAAGATTCATCAAAGCTGAACCTGGCCCATCTATCCACTGGCCCAATGTCCTTAAACCACTTCACAGCTCCAGGTCCAGCATAAGCTTGCACCTTTTGAATGGCATGCCTAAAAGAGTATGCTGAATATGCATTTGTAACTCCCCAAAAGAGCTTATGCATTAGAAGTCCTGGATATTCAGTCTTAAAATTCTTGCATAAATGCCTTGCACAGTACCTTCTAGGTACCTTAGGCCACACAGAGTCCAAAGAGGGATCAATACCCTTGCAAAACCAAAAACAAAAAAAATGCATGAATATGTTATACATTGCAAAACTTAAATGGAAATTAATAGGTTCATGAAGCAAACCTTTTGCCTATCAGACATTATAGTCCAGTCACTTCTTCCAGTGGCAGTTAATATGCCCTTCAGGTGTGAAAAGAACCAGGACCAGCTTGTCTTGTTCTCTGAATCCACAACAGCAACAGCCACTGGAAATATTTCAAAATTTCCATCTAAACTGATTGCTGATAACAGAATCCCTCCATAGTTGCCTTTTAGATGGCAACCATCAACTCCTACCAACCCTCTACAGCCATTTATGAGGCCCTTAAATAGTGCAGCAAAGCTTATGAAGATGGATCTAAATTGCAGTGGCCTCTCTGGTTGTTGAAGCCTAGCCCAAGTGCAAAATGTAATTGAATCAGGGTTGTTTTTTTTTAGTATCTCACAGTACTTGGGCAAGTCCTTGTATGAATCATCATGGCCCCCCTGTATGAGTCTCATGGCAATATCCTTCATCTTGTACAAGGTAGAAGTAGCCATCCTTAACCCAAACCTATCCCAAAGCAACTCATTCATTGCCTTCCCTTTTATATCTGGGGTTGCCCTGATATCTTCTAGTAACTTCTTTGCTGCCCAAGCACAGTTACACATAGGATTATGGACAAGATTCAAATCACATTGGTGCTCCTTTGACAGTTTTTTGATGGCCCATGTATAACCATCAGCAAGGCTGCTAGCATGTATTCTCCATGAACACCTCTCATCAGCACACTCTGCAGTATATCTAGTAGAATCTGCCTTCCTAACTACTAATGCAAAGCCCTCTTGTATGCAATAGTCTCTAAGTACATCCTTGAAGTGCTCTTTATCTACAAACATGACCCAGGGCCTTAGTTTAATGTTTCCTAGTGAAGCATCATCACATACTTCTCCATTTCTATACAACCTACTCAAATATCCACTCTCATCAGGGGACCACTCACTGGACTGGAATGGCTCCCAACCTCCATCTACATAATTCTGACTTAGGAGTCCATTCACATCTTCTTCCTCACAGTCAGTAGAGCACTCTGACTCACCACTCTCATCCACCTCTGGTTCATAATCTCCCTCACTATCACTGCCATTACTCTCACTTACCCCATCACCTCCCTCACTCTCTCTTCCACTAACACCTCTGCTTCTCATATGGGGCACTCTCACACCCAGCTGTAACCCTTCTGTATTATCAACAGTCCTTTTACTAGGTGGAACCCAAATTCCCTTCAGTTGTGCTGTTGATTTGGCCATCTTCTTCCCATGAGGGAATGGATTTACCTTGTTGGTTTTCCTAGGTGGTCTTGGTACTCTACTTGTCTGTGTAAGTGACAATGTAGGCTGGGAACTTGTGGGTTGTGTACTGTTCTGTGTAGTGGGTTGTGTAGTGTTCTGTGTAGTGGGTTGGGAACTTCTGGGTTGTGTAGTGGAGTGTGTTTCATAGTCATGTAGGGAGTTAGTGGGCTGTGTATCAAAGTCATTTAGGGAAGTTGTGGGCTGGGAGCTTGTGGGCTGGGAACTTGTGGGTGGGAAATTGTGGGCTGGGAATCTTTGGGCTGTGTATCAAAAGGAGGAATTAGGAGCACATCATTAAACCTTGGGCTTCTCCTATGGGGTGGGGAATTAGGAACTTCTTCCAACAGTTTTGGAAGCCTCTTGGTATTGGATTTTTTTGGTTCCAATTGAGGGGTGGGTTGTGGAATAGGGGGACCAGTTGGTTTGTTTAATGGTCTTCTAATTGGTATCTTAGGCCTAGGAGCAGTAAATGGCTTGAATGGTGGCTTACTGGGCTGGGGTGGGCCAACTACTTTAGTTGCTTTCTCTGCATTACTGGGCTGGCCTTGTGATGTGTTCCCAGATTTCACATTTTGTGCTAATTTCCAAATGAAATTGGGATGATCAGCAGCACCAATCCACACATCAATTTCATCACTTTCAACATCAGCAAACATATTCATCATTGTTTTGTCATCAACCAAAAAATAACTTTTCATCCTAGGTGAATAACTCAAAACAGGATATTCTGGAAGCTCAAACCCATTTTTAGCAAACTCATCACACATATCATTCAACACATCAATCATCAAACACTTATCAATGTCATATATTCTTAAAACTACAGAATTTCCCATATAATGCAAATTCAATACTTTTGCTTCCATTATGCACAAAAATACAACCACAACAACCACAACAATTCAGGAAAAGTAAACAAAACATTGAAGAATTTACAGAAAACCTAATGAAACATGCAACATAAAAAACACTTCTTTTCCATGAAATCAAATACCTGAGGTCCGCGATTGCACTTCAGTTTTGAAACTAAGTTGAAGAATTTCCGCCACAAAAATTACACCTTCTTCACAATTCCAAATTAGCTAATGTTCAATTGCATTTTAGGGTTTAATTCTGAGGTTTTGGGTTTCTCTTTTCACAGAATGCAAAGAAGAGGGGTAATTTTACTTTAAGACTTGAAGTTGAATGATCATCAGAGGAAAGAGAGGGGTAATTTAGTTTTCCTTTTTTTAAAAACAAAAATTATAAAAAACAAAGGTAGGTAAGGCATTTAATGCCAAACCTAACGTCCGTAATTAATAAGACCTCATTAATGGCAATTTGAATTAAAAAATGAGAGTTTAAGGGTACAGTGTAGAATTCCTAAAAACATGGGGTATAATGTAGAAAATGAAAAAACACGAGGGCAAAATGTAGAAAAACCCAAATTTAATTCAGTTTAATTCATACAATTATTTTATCAGTTTATTTTATTTTAATTCAATTAGTTTACTTTCACAGTTTTCATTCATTTTGGTTCAATTCATTTCATATCAGTTTAATTCAGTTCAATTCAATTGACTTGATTTTAAAAGAATAAAGTCTAAAGAATAGTTTAATTATTAAATTATCTTGAAATTAGGTTCTTAATTAGCAGATAATCTAAAATTGAAAAAGCGATTAAAATTCCATACAAGTCATAATAACAATCAAAATTTTCTATTACCTTGAACAAAAACTATACAACCACTATTATCATAAAATCTAAACCTTAATGATCAATTTATCATTATAATAGTAGAATTAATTTTATCATGTAAATAGTAAAAACTGTTCATTTCATCTCTATTTTATATGTCAAATCCTGATCCTTTGTTGTCCACTCTCTTTGCCTAAATTACCTCCACAATAGCATTAAATTACAAAATCTACCAAAATTTAAATTTAAAAAATAAAGTAAAATAACAAACTGCAGAACATATTCAAAAACAAAAAGAATCGCATAACAGTTGCTTATTCACTTCATGGATTTCCCAAAAAGAAAAAACTAAATAGAACCATCGTTTCACATCAACCAACATCCTTCATCCTCTTCTCCCTTTTATGATCAGCAAAATCTCCCTTAACATGATTCTATAGGAAAACAAAAGCTTGTAAACTATTCAAAAACTAATATATATTAAGACCAGGTAATTGCAATTTGCAAAGCATAAAAAAAAGTAATTTCTTATGATTTTCAATACAACATTCTTTATTTGTCTCATACAAGTATACAACTCTGGATTCTAACATTGTTTCTTTTGTGTGATTTTAGTTTTGCACACAAGAGAAAGGAAGATATAGTGGGGAAAGCATCAAACAAAGCAATTGCAAGTTGAATCAGGAAAACATCAAAAGGTATTTCTTACTAATGGAGTATCTAAATGCAAATCTTTCGTTTGAAAAATAAGGAAAATAACAATAGTAGTAATGTAAGAATTCAAAAATGTATAGGGGAGATCTTTTTGCTGGAATTACAACCAAGAAGAGACTTTTTATTGTAATAAATCGTGGTTATCACCATTGTGTCCAAGTTTTTATGCATTCAACCAAGCAATGTATCCATGATTATTTCAAAAGGACCAAAATCTATAACAATTAGCAACCATAAAACTGAGGTAGATTTTAGTTTATAACAACGAGAACTGAGGTAGATTTTAGTTTATAACAACGAAAACTGAGGTTCCAATTTTCAAGTTTTCATCTTTCCGTAAAAATTAAAAACACAACTTGAAGAAGAATTGGAGCCGTGCCCGGTGGCACCAATGGTAGTCAACAGTGGCAGGCAAATTTTTCTACTAGTTTTTTATAGTAAAAACTTAAATTATTTAACACAACTTGAACATGCAAAGAGAAAGAAAAGGAGATTGCCTCGAATGGCTTCATTAGTGATTAGTGAATTTAGAGATATTATTTCCATAACTTTGCTCTACATTCAAATTTGTTGCGATTAGTGTTGCGGAGTACGGGAAATCAAGATTTTTCTTTATATGTTCAGATATCAATTTTTTTTTAGTAGCTTAATGATTTGTTGGCCACATTACAAATGTATGATTGATATGAATGTAAAGTTCACACAACATATGCTGCTTTTTGCTACGAGCTTTTCTACATTATACCCCTGTGTTTTACGAAATTCTATGTTGTACCCGATCTTTTGAGACTTCACGTTATACCTCTAAGCTTTCTAAATGTTACACAAAATACCCTTGTACATGATATCAGTCGATTTTGGTACTTTCTTACCCTGTGGGTATAAAGTAGGATTCTTGAGCCTTGTTAGTTGACTAAGGTTTCGAATACGATCCGAGAAATTGTAGGCTAAGTGAGGCTTCGAGTAGGATATTCTATTAGTAAGGGTATCTTGTGTTAGTTCAATTGTGTACATTTTAAATCACATTCATAAAATAAATGATTAATACATATTCCGTTCTATAGAGGTTATGTATATACTTAACATGTAATAGCTACATTTATATGAATAAGACATGGCAACCAATTTTCATTGAGCATTATTTGATATTTATCGAGTACATATGTGAACAATATGTCTCACCATTCACGCAGTTGAATATGAGAACTTGTAAAGATTCACCTTCATTGTGGTGCCTAAGATGAATGTTCTTCCAACAATCCAAAACCGTGAAGCTACCAATCCTTTGTAGAGTTGCCGCCAATCATGAAAGTATGAAACATATTCCTTTTTTTATTCTTAGTAAAATATATTTTATCCTAAAAAGGTAATTTATTTTGGGGCTAGGATTAATATGGGAAAAATGTATTGGTGTTAACGTCTTGAGTGCATATGTTAGCATTTTTTTAATATATGGTAAGGAAAAAGGATTTTAGGAGAACCTCCTCGCGAGGGGAACACCTAAAATGTTAATTACAAGATGGAATGAAGAGCTAATGAAGTACAATAATCAATTATGGAGACTCTTGGTGTACGGGAGGTGGAAAAACACGAGAAGTATTTGGGCCTTCCGACGATTATAGGGAGATCAAAAAAAAGTGTGTTTGCTTGTCTGAAGGAAAGAATTTGGAAAAAATTGCAAGGATGGAAAGAAAAATTTCTCTCTCGCCCCGGAAAGGAGATTTTGATAAAAGCAGTAGCACAAGCAATTCCGACATACATGATGAGTATCTTTCGGATTCCGGATGGTTTGTTGGATGAAATACACTCACTGTTAGCAAAATTTTGGTGGGGGAATTCGCCTACTGGAGGTAAACTGCATTGGCAGAGCTGGGCTCCCCTTTGTTTACCAAAGGCCATGGGTGGTATGGGGTTTCGGGAACTCAAATGTTTCAACCAAGCTTTGTTGGCAAAGCAAGGATGGAGACTTTGTAGAGACCCAGATTCTTTACTTCATAAAGTTCTTCAAGCCCGTTACTTTAAGAATGGTGATTTTGTAGATGCGTTGAGGGGGTATGATCCCAGTTTTTCATGGAGAAGTATTTGGGGAGCCAAATCACTCTTACTTGAAGGTTTGAAATGGTGTGTTGGTAATGGGACAAATATAAGAGTATGGGATGAAGCATGGTTACCTGGTGATGGCAACCAACGTGTGCCAACAGCGAGAAGGGATAGCGATCCGAATATGCGAGTAGCGGAATTGATTGATTTCGAAAATAATGAGTGGAATGCTAATGTGGTAAACTCGTGTTTCCTGCCTGAAGATGCTGCATTGATTTATAATATACCACTGTCCCCTTTCTGGCCTAGAGATAAGAGACATTGGTGGCCACAATATGATGGCATCTTTTTGGTTAAATCCGCTTACTGGCTTGGCATGCTTGGTCACACACGCACTTGGCAATTCAATCATGGTCAACATGAAAATGAGTTGTGGCATCTGATTTGGTCGCTTGATGGGCCGCCTAAGTTGAAACATTTTGCTTGGCGAGCCTATAAGGGTTGGTTGGCTGTTAAAGAACGCTTATATTACAGACACATTATTACCGAAAATTTGTGTCAAATATGTGGGAAGACTGAAACTATACTCCATTCTCTCTTCGAGTGCGAACATGCTGTAAATATATGGCAGTATAGCGAATTTGCGGGGCTGCTCTCTGACGGACCAGGATCTTCCTTTGTGGATGTTGTAATGTGGTTGGTGGGAAAATTAACTAAGAACGAGCTACGCAAATTCTTTGCTCTTGCGTGGGCTGCATGGCATTGCAGAAATACAGCCATATTTGAAGCTATTCATCCACAGGCTATTCAGGTGGCTACTGGATTTTGTAAGCTAGTTGATGATTATATACACTACAACCGTAGTGTGTGTAAGAGGGCTGCAGCTCCATCGCATCTCTCTTCTGCGACGTGGGGTAAACCCCCTGAAGGATGGGCAAAGGTGAATGTGGATGTGCATATAAGTGAGGATAATGGCATAGGGCTGGGTGTGATTTCGTGGCAGTGATGGCAGACCTATTGCAGCGGCAGCAAGGCGAATGAGAGTATCATGGGACTCCCGCATTGGTGAAGCAGCAGCTGCACGTTATGGAGTGACGGTGGCTCGAAGATTGGGCCTCACTAAGGTCTGGCTTGAGTGTGATGCGTTGATCGTAGCATCGGCCATTGCGTTGGAAGTTGATGGAGCTTCTCCTTATTTTCTTCTATTAAAAGATGCTATTTCTTTGAGTAAGACTTTTGTTAGTTTTAAATGTAGTCATGTTAAGAGAGCGGGAAATACCGTTGCTCATTTGATGGCCAGGTGGAATGTTGACATCAATGAGGAATTTCTATGTACGGACGCTTTTCCCCAAAGTATCACAACTTTGGTGAAACTTGATTTATCTTAATAAAACGGTTTCTCGCGTTTCCCCTCAAAAAAAAAAAGTACAATAATCAATTGAGAAGGAAGACTGAACTAAGTGACCCACATTAGCTATTTAGTCCTCTGCCTTATTTGCCTCTCTATAGATATGCTTGATCTGGAACAAATTGAATTGACGTAGTAGTGATTTTTTATCTTCAATGATAAAATGAATCTGCGAAGGAGCTTTCCAGATGTTGTTTACCGCATTTATGACTAACAGACTATCCCCTTCAATATGAACATGTTTGGTACCATTTGGAAGGGCAAGGAGGAGGCCCTTTTGGAGTGTCATTACCTCTGCTACAAAAACAGAGCCTGACCAAGGTTATGAGCTTGACCCGTGATCATGTGGCCTTGATGATTACACATAATTAATCTTGCTGCCGCCAAATAGTATTTGACGGAACCATCGAAATTAAGCTTAAGAATTTGCGGGGGAGGAGGAAACTACTTGACAAGGATGACCGACCCATGTGGAGTAATGGAGGAGACTTGTTTGGAAGAGGAGAATTTGGTACCTGTGAGTTGACAAGAATAAAGCGTGATATGTAGGTTCCATTCTTGAGAAAGAAATTTAGCTTTAGATAGGATTCTATAAAGACTCATTATTGAAGATTATATTGTTTCTTTCCTTCTATATGGACCATATAATGAAAATGATCTAGATAATGACAGGTTTTCGATTTTTAAAAGCTTGAAGCGGATTTGAAAACAAAGTTTCCCTATTATGAAAATGAAGCCAGGAACGAGTCTCTTGTACATTCCAGACTTGTTTACCCAAAGTACATTAATTGAAAAGGTGATCAATAGACTCATTATGACTGTGGCATAAGGGGCACAAAGGAGTTGGAGATATTTTCCTTTTGAAAAGAATGTCTCTGACTTCTAGGCTTTATGAAAAATTTGCCATAGGAAGATTTGGAGCTTATGCGAGATATCTTGCTTCCAAATCCATCTGAAAACCCATTTCTGTTCCTCCGGATCTAGGTTATTTGCTAGCCACGTGGCTAACTTTACAGAGAAGTCACCCGGAGGTGTACAACCCCATATTGGAGTATCATTTATGGGAGCAGAAGAGAGGGGTCAGGGGGATGCCTTGAATTTTTTTATGATGGATTGCGGAACCCATTGAGCTAATTTAAGTAAGTCTCATTCTTGGGCGGGGTAAAATAAAGTCAGCAACTGTAAAATTTTAATTCGATTGAATTGGTGATGTATTAAGCATCTCACTTACGGAAACGTTAGAAAGCCAATTATCAAACCAAAAATAAATAGAAATATCATTACCAATTTTCCATCCAATCCCTTTACAAATAATGTCTCTTTGAGCAAGGATTTGGCGCCATATTTGCGAGTCAATTGGTTTAGGTTTACAATCAAAGAAATTCGAGTACGAGAGGTATTTTTGTCGCATAAGAGACCCACAGATTAGTGTGATTTGTGAGGATTTTCCACCCCAATTTGGCAATAAAAGCTTTATTCAAAGGAAGAGTTTTTTGGAGGCCTAGACCCCCCTTCGATTTTGGTTTACAAATTTTATCCCAAGCAATAAGTAGGATAGCATTTTTATCCTTTTCTTGCTGCCAAAACAAGGTATGATGCACAGTATCAATTGATTTAGCAATAGGAGCGGAGAGCAAAGACGAGGAGAAAACTTAAGCATGAAGGGCTTCGAGGTTGCTTTGCGTAAGAGTGTGCCTACTTGCTTTAGATAGGAATCCAGATTCCCAATAATAATTAATGCGTTGCTCTGCCTTTTGAATTATATGCTTGAAGTCGCTTGTAGTTGGTTGGAAAGAACTAAAGAAAATGCCTAAGTAATGCCCAAGACTTGAGTTAGGCATCATATTAAACTGACTTGCTAAGGCGGTTTTTCTTGAGGGGACAATTTTTTTTTAGAACACCATATAGATGATTTATGAAAGTTAAAAAGTTGACCAGATAATTGGTAGAAGGAGTCAATACAATCTTTTAAATTTGTTCACGATGCAGAAGTAGCATTACAGAAGAGCACGCTATCATCTTCAAACATGAGGCAAGGAATAGAAGATGCTTGAGGGCATAGTTTGAACCCGATCCCTGAGTTAGGGGATTGAGATTTGATTCTTAATTTTATAATTAAAACTTCCATGCATATAATGAACAGAAGGGGCGATAATAAACCCCCTTTTCTAAGGCCACGGGAAGCCTAAACCAATCCGCTGATTTACCACAAATTTTTATTGAGTAGGAGACCTTCGTTACACATTCTTTTACCCATTGAATCCAATTTACTGGATAATCGAAAGCCTTTAAGGTTGCCCATAATAACTCACATTCAATACGATCGTAAGCCTTTTTCATGTCTAGCTTGAAGGCTGCCCAACCAGTTTTATATTGAGATTTGTGGAGGTTATTGAGGATTTCTTTTGCAATTAGAATGTTATCATGGATAGATCTGTCAGGGGTGAAAGGATTTGGAATGGGCTAATAATCTTTTGTAAAATAGGACTCAATCTACCAACTAAAATTTTGGAAATGACTTTATAGAGCGTATTTATCAAGCTTATAGGCCGAAAATGGTTCGAATTTTCAGAGTGATCATTTTTGGGAATCAATGTTATAAGAGTATGATTAAGCGAGGGTGACATTTTATGTAACACCCCGACAATTCTCTATTTTCCAGAATACCTTTTCGTATAAAACTTAGAGAATTATCAAAGCATTATCTCTCATTTGATAACATATCATCTTATTCAAAATTTTGCAGCAGAAATAAATAAATAACTTGTAAAACTTAATAACTTATTCAATCATAAGTCAACTCCAAAACTAAACCAAAAATCAACCAACTTAAAAGTCAACTATTAAAAACCATAACTAAAATTCAGATATAAAAGCATTAAATAACTAAACACAAGCTCTCCACGAAACCCGAACCCACGATGCATCATCTTTAGACCTAACATGGTCAATGCTTTATTGATTCTGAGAGACTGCTCATCAAATGGGTCATCACAGGATCAGTAAGATACAATGATGATCAACATGCACAAAAGCACGTAATCAGCAAAGCTAAGTACTACATAGTAATAAAGTATAAAACCTAAATGATACTAATAAGTATTAAAACAGAGATAAATAACAATAATATAATAACATGACATACTGACTATACTGAACTTGACTCCACAACTAATAAGTTAATTATAATTAGATTGCATAGACAATAAAAAGAGTTGTCTAAACTAAATCGGTCTTCAACTTAGAAGACGAAGTACGGGCGCGACTCCGTACTCACACGACCAACGATATCGAGGTACTCATTAAATAAAATAGGACACAGTGATCAATTCGGTCCCAAGAAAAGCCATGGGCTACCATCATGTAGTCCTACTCATACTAGAACACTTTAGACGTGCACAAGTCTAAAACTTATTGCTATTTACTTTCCACTTTGATTGATTAATAAATTGCTTATTAGTTATGACTCACCAAGTAAGACAACCAAACATCAAGGATACATGAAACATTCATTTTTATCTTAGGATTAGATAAGGTGATCAACAACTCAAACAATCCAAGAATAATTCTATTACTTCTACCAATATTTATTTGTTGATCTAAGTCAACAATCAACAACCTTTCCATAGGTGAATAACCAACTTACCAAATAAGGCCCACGATCCTTAAAAAGTATATATAATAAAATAATTCAAAGGAAACAACATGATCCAATAACAACATAATTATTATTCCCCCATGTGAATTAATAAAATAAATTTCTCAATCCCACATGCTTCATCAATCATCCATACAAACATAATATAACCAACATAGGCAACATCCTTCAGAGAACGGCATAAAACATGTAATTCCATGATGTAAATCACATATGAACTATAAAAAGTTCCCTATACATGATACTACATCAATCCTAATCTTAGGACATGATACTAGTCTACTAACACATAGGTATGTATGTACCTTGTGTAGACAATATGATCAAACCACTTTATCGGCCTTAGAAATCGCCTAAAGAGAATTATCCGCCTACCAAATACCAACATAACCAATAATCAATACTCAAATAAATTTCCAGCAACTCTAAAATATTTTAAACCCTCATTTTTAATCGTTAAAAGTTTTAAAAATTATTTAATCATTAAAACTTCAACTATTATTGTCTCCTAGTATAGTACTACCATAGTAGTCATTAAAAACCCTCAAAAATCCATATTTTGACATTTAAAACTCTATCATAAGTATACTAATAAAACTTTCAGTAATTTATAACATGTTTAAAATCCCTTAAAAGTCACTCTAATTAGATTATAAATATTAAAGTGTCCAATTTTCACAAACTATAACATAGTACTACAATTTCCAACTCTTAAAACATTAAATATCCATGCTTTGATGCTAAAACACTAGCTTAAACATATTTAATAAATCTAAAATTTAATTCACTAGTAGAATAAATGCTTATTGTTGCGGTCAAAAAGTGGCCTATTGCGGCGGTTTTGGGCGCGCAGCAATTAAGGGGGCAGCCATAGCTAAATAATATATATAAACCGTAGCAATATTTCAACATATTGCTGCGGTTTCTAGCACAAAACCGCAGCAATATTATCATTTTATATCAGAAAAATCCAGTATATTGCTGCGGTTTTGGCCCAAAACCGCAGCAATATGACCTGGTACAGGAAAAAATAAATTTTTGCATTTGCCAATTAAATTTGAAATATTAAAACCAAACACTTAACATATTCACTATCCATTAAATTTGCAGACAAACTGAAGATAAAATGTTTATTAATATATAAAGATGAAAAATCTAATTACATCAATATTACAAAAAAATAAAATGTAAAATAGAATAGCAAAATCAAAAAAATAATTACCAATAAATGACTAATAAGAACAAATAATACTAAAAAAACTGAAAATTAAAAAGAGATCTAACTACAAACCAAACTTACAAAACGAAAAAACAATGAAAATTAAAAAAAACAGAAAAGCAAAATCTAATTACATCAATATTACAAAAGAATAAAATGTAAAATAGAAAAGCAAAATTAAAAAAACAATTACCAATAAATGACTAATAAGAACAAATAATACTAAAAAACTGAAAATAAAAAAGTGATCTAACTACAAACCAAACTTAAGAAACGAAAAAACAATGAAAATAAAAACGAAAAAAACAGAAAATTCCAAAAACAAAAAACTACAAAAACGAAAAAGAAATAGAGAAAAAGGTAAATAACAAAACAGATCTTGAAACTAAAGTGAACGATGACAGAAGACGCGAAGAAGACGACCGCGAACGAGGACCGACGACCACGAACAACGACCGACGACCGCGAACGACGGCTTGGTGAATGAAGACGAAGACGACGTTGGTGAAAGGGTTTGAAGGAGACGGCGTCGGTGAGAGGTGAAGACGACGACGTTGGTAAGAGAATGAAAGGTGGAGACGACGACGTTGGTGAGAGCTTGGGAGTTGAACGACGACGACGTCGGTGAGAGGTGGACGACGACGACGTTGGTGGGAGGTGAACGACAACGACGTTGGTGAGGTTTGAACAACAAACGAAGAGGGAAGATGTGAGAGGTGAGAGGATGAGAGGATGAGAGGAGAGAGGAGAGAGGAGAGATTTGAAAAACGACTGAGGGTTTGGATGAGAGAGAGAAGGAGAGGCGTGTGAGGTTGAGAGAAGGATAGTGGGAAAAAACCCTAACAGATGGTTTTATATTCTTTTATTATCAATTGCTCGCGTCCTACGTGGAAACCGCAGCAATATTAGTTGTACAGGGCCCACATGTTTTTAAAATGATAACCGTTAGACAATTTTGCTGCGGTTTTGGGCGGAAACCGCAACAATATTGTCAATTTCTATTTTTTTATTTCTTTTTGCGTGTTATATTGTTGCGTATAGGTAAAATCGCAACAATATCATATTATCACCGCAGCAAATAGCATTTATTCTACTAGTGATTACTTTACTATACTCATCATATAATCTTAAATTTATATTTAAATCATCAAAGTTACAAACTTTAATCATGAAAACATTAAAACATTACTTAAAACATAAACCTACATTAAAATAATATAGAGGAAGAAGAAATATATTAAGAAGAGGAAATTAAAGAGGAGGAAGGACGACACGAGGGGGAGGGTTGTCGCTGCTGCCGTGCGGTGGCGGTGGTGGTCGGTCGATGGCGGCTGGCCGAGAAGAGGTCCGAGAGAAAAAAAAAGAATACCGAAGGGGAGGGGGATCGGTGGAGGAGAGAGAGATAAAGAAAAGAGGAGAGAAAAAAGGGTGAGTAATTTTAGTGTGGGGTTTTTGGATTTTCATGGGGTTTATATAGGTAACCCTTGTGGGTTTAGAGAATTATGTTTGGACCTTTTGAATTAATTGATTGGGTGCTTGAGTTGAGTTGGGCTCCTCTAACCCATTTTAAAATCTTGTCTACTACCACTCAAAAATAATTAAACTATTAAATAACATTCAAAGTATGACTAAATAAAGTATTTGATCATTTAAAAATATTAAATAATCCATTTGACTTTAAAATAGTCAACACCTGAAGAAATTAGTTATTTAAATACTAAGATATACATTCAAATATTCTTAAAATTATGGGGGATTACAGTTTATCATGATGGAAGAAACTTTGAATAGCAATATAAACTTTTTTTTACCAACAATAGGCCGGTAGGCCTGGAGAATTTTCCTCCAAAAACCATCTAAACCTGGTACTTCATCAGGGTTGATATTGAAGACCACATTTTTTTTGTTTCATCCAATGTCACTAGGGATAATAAAGAAGTACAATCATCTTGGGAGATCAATGGAGAAATAAAAGAGAGGTTTACGTTTCTATCTACAAGAAAGGAAGAGGAGAATCTCTGCTTAAAAGAGGAAGTCAATATGTGTTCCATTTCCTGATGGTCTTCCACCCATTGGTGAAGGTCATTTTTTAATCTAAAAATAGAATTGTAGGTAATTTTCTTTCTCATTATGTTGTGGAAAAATCTAGAGTTTCTGTCTCCTTGCGTTAACCACGTTTTTCAGCTAATAGAGCCCCACGTATGATGGTTGAAGAGTAGAAGTTTCTCTCATTGAAGAATAAGGTGATCAACGTGAGCTTTGAGGATAGGGTTGAAAGGTTGATGGCATAGGATAGATTGTAGTTCTTTTAATAGTTTCATTCTGGATAAGCTTGTTATGAGAGTGGCGATAACGTGAATTTGCCCAAGTTTTAGATTATTTTTTGTGCGACTAAATTTTTGTTGGACGCGATAAAACCGAGATCCCCTTCTAAATGTATTCCAATTCTTTTTAACTGTGGAATGGAAGTCGGCTTCCAGGACCTAATGATTTTTGAAATCAAAATTGATAATGGGAGCGATTAGCATTAAATTTTGTTGCAAAGACCAACGAGATATGGTTTGAAATTGTAAAATTACCATTGATAAGAGAGCTTTTAGGGAAGTCATATAGAAAGGAGTAATGCACAATTAGTTTATCAATCCGTTCATAGATTGGTCTTAAAGGATCATTATTTTTCCAAAAATGTTACCCTTGAACACATGGAACGTCAATTGCATTTGAGTTAGAAATGAGGAAGGGGAGGTGGTTAATTAATTTGGGAAGGGAGTAGGGGTTTGCCCCTAATTTATACTGACAAGAGATCATTTCATTAAAATCCCCAACTAATAGCCAAGGGAGGGATTGCGACGTAACGAAGTCATTTAAAAATTCTCAAAAAACAATCTTTATATTCCTCTTGCGCCGGACAGTAAACTCCCGCAACGGTGTTCTGCTTATTGTTTGGTTGATATGTTATATTTAAAGAAGCACATCGAGGGAGAAGCGAGTGAGAGTTTACAATTATGTTAGAATTATTCCAAGCAATCCAAAGCCCACCACGATGATTAAAAGGGTCGATAATTAGTTTATTATCAAAATACAAGACATTTAGAATTCACCTACTATTCGTATGATTAGTTAAGGTGTTCATAATAAATATAATATCTGGTCGGTACTTATTTTTGAGAAAAATAATTTCCCTAAGGCTTGATGCTTCTGGCCTCCTTGAATATTCCAACACAAAACCTTCATAAAAAAATACATAATGTTGCACCAAGAGGCCCAATACTTTGATCCCATACACCAACATGTTTAGAAGCCATGAACCCACCATGGGCCATGGGTGGCAGATAATAGCCAAAAGAGCCAGGAGATAACATATAAAATAAGTGAACGACAATAGAAAGGTCAAATTCAGTTTAAGGAAGGAGATGAGAAAAGAGTACTACCTAAACCAGCAAGAACCCGAGCCATTGTTCGTGGCAGAGCCATTTCCCATACGGCCTTTAAAAAACGTAACATGCTGAGATGATGCAAACAACCAAGTGGGTCTAGGAAAAACGACCATAAAAAACCTGGGCCAAGTAGCCAAAGATAAGTGAACCCACAAGCAAAGCATGTGTCAGGAAAATGAACCATGGAGCAAAAAAAAACCCAGTAGGAGGATACAAAAATAAGATCAATTGAGTAAGGGCAAGAATAATGCAAAAAAAAGGAACAGTGAACCAATTTCAACCCAAAACACATTGAGATATGAAAAAACATAATTTCATACAAATACACATGATTAAGATTACGAGACTAGAAAAAAAGACTAAAAACGTAATTAAGAAAAAGAAAAATTACAAATTGAGACAGAGGAACATAACAGGGGGAGGGGGACAAAAGGGGATGAAACAACCTCGAAAATACATCGAAAATTCTAGATAGAGGCCCAAAAGAGAGGTAAACAAAATAGGCTTCATCCAACAACCCAAAAAACCTCTATACTTGGTCTCAATCATGAGGAAGACAATGAACAAAAGCCCTCCATTGTAGGGGAATGGCGCTTGCGCATCTTGAAATTATCTTTGCTTGGGTAGTATTATTTTATGGGGGATGGAGTACCAACCTGAGATAGAAGCTCCTCCGTTTCAGCATCAAAGTCCGAAGAGGGTTGTGATGAATTATCCCCACACTTGAAGAAAGGGCGCATAAATTTCATCCTTTGTGGGGTTAGCCGGAGAGTCAGCCGGCTCTATAACAGTCGAGGGTTGAGTTGGACATTACCATCACAAGTAAAATTTGAAATTCCAACAAAGAAGCAAAGACATTGGAAGTGATCATAGGGGCATGATTGGGAGGGGGATATTAGGCAGAGCTTAGAGAGGGGGCTCATCACAAAGGAGGTTAACCTAATTAGGAGAATTGTGGGAGCCTCGAGAGACAACACGAGCATCCCTTGGGGAGAAAGCATGCCCCCTTTGCCTACGTTGGGGCCTCACAAATAACCACTCATTGGACAAGAGGGGAGGGAAATGGTTATCAATATTATTAGCCTCAAATCGAGAAACCATAAGGTCAATGCATGAAGGGATTTTTTTTTTAGGACAAGAGTTAAGAAAGTGATCCTTATTACCACAAAGGGGCATACCTCATGGAGACCTTCGTAGGAGAGAAAAAATTCTAAAGTTTTAATATCGAAGGTCATTTTGAGAGAATGAGGGACCGATTTAGTGATATTAATGTTGAGGCCAATTCTTGCAAATTGAGCTTTTTCATCATTTAGGAGAGTGAAACAATCAAGCTTAATTAGATGACCTATACCTTAAGTGATTGAGATAAGATGATACATGGACCAAAAATTATTTGGAAGGAAGGGAGTTTTGACCCATTGGTCCACATGAGTGATAGAACTAAAGAAGGGCTTAAAGAAAGGCCTCCAAGGGAGGAGAACGGAGTTAAGACCTTGAACAAACCAAGGTATTATATCTCAAACATCATTCTTGTCTAAGGGTTTGGAGAAGTGGATTAAAAACCACCCGTTGACAAGGTATCTAATAGACACTTCTCGTGGATAAACTTCCAATCCCGACATAGCCGGTTGATAACAGTAGGGGTAGGGACGGGTTAACCAAAACTTTGCCAAACAAATAAGACGCCTTAAAGTTTTCAACTTGATTATCGTTAATAATGGGGGTGGGGACAGTCACGGTAGGGGAATATTTATTTAGAACGTTTAGGAGAGTTGAACTTCAGTGCCTCATTCATGGGCAATGGAAGATGAACCGTCATTGTGATGGTCCAGAAGAAGAAGAACCAAACATGAATTCCACAAGGAAGATGCTGACAGAGAAGTGGGAAAATAAAGAGTAAGAATTTTGAGACAAACTAGTAGAACATGAACTTAAAAATCGAAAACTAGAGCTTTTATAAGGGGGATTAAGCAGTATATGAGAATCCAAAACAGAGTGAGGATTAAAATATTAATTAAAGAAGCATGCCATAGCAAAACCACCACTTTAAGGCAATTAAAACACTTAATAGATATACATCAAATAGGAAGGGGAAAAATTCGCATAAAATGAGTTACAAACATCAAATAACAACAAAAAAAATCATAATTAAAGGGCAATAATTCAAAGGACACTTCCCTAAATTAGTTGAGTGAAGATTTAGCAAATCTGGAGCTGAAGAGAGAGAAACGTACTCCGATTCTGATTGGTGAAGAAAAAATCTTGCTGAAGAAGATTAATTGCAACTTCTTTATCTTGAGATAAGATAAGGGCTTTGAATGGTAGATATGAAGGATCTTCATTAAAAACACTATTTCGGTCGTAGATTTTCCATCATTACTTTGGCGATTTCGATTAATTAGGTAAAATTGGGGGTAAATCTGCTTTAGATTTTTCTTTAATTGAAAAACATTGTTGAGAAAAGGGTGGGAGAAATTTTTGGCTAAATTTTTCGACAAAAGACCATTGGATGAGCCTAGGCAGAGAGGGGAGGAGAGGAGACACCATGAAAGGCGTGTTGAGCACAATGAAAGTAGTCTTTTCTTTTCTTTTTTTTTTCTTTTTTCCTTTTTTTCGTTTTCTTAATGCACAAAATTTTCTCTCTAAGAATACTTAGCATTTCAAGTTACTCTCTCATCTCATAATTTATCGATTAGCATTTGCCTTATAGTATACACCAACGCACGAACTTCAAAACTAATACTTCCTCCGTTCTGATTTAAATGAAACATAGCATTTGGGCACAAGAATTTAGAAATGTCACTTTCATAGGGTAAAAAGTCACAATTGCCCTTGTTATTAGCCAAAAGCATCAGAGAGACCCCATTAAAATTTTGGGGACCACCTTTTTTTATTTTTTGTTATTTTATGAGTGACAAGTGATTCAGTTTATTAGCACTTAGCAGCCCCATGTGGACTTTTACTTTTCCCTCCATTTTTTTTTTTACTTTTCTAGTGGGAATGAAGTGGCGCCACTTTTTTTACTTTTCCCTCCACCTTTTTGAGAATTAATAAGCTTGTTCCCTTTCCCCTCCACCTTTTTGAGAATTAAAAACAAACACCTATAGAAACAAGAGTTACCCATTCACATTTGGTCCTTCATACAAGAAAATCAAAAATTTCACTACACACTCAACACAATGTTTCATACTTAGGTTACAATACTTAAAGCCAAAAGAAATTTGAAGCTGCATGTTAGGTTGGAGGCCCAGCTGATTTGAGCACCATGGATGGAGAAATAGTAGTCGAAGAACTCATTGAACTTGAAGAGTTTATGTCCTTGTACCCAGAAGATGATGATGTTGATTCAGACATGGAGGTATGTTTTTCATCTGATTCTGAAAGTGAATAGGAACATGAAGAAGCAGACTTAGATAATGGTTATGTAGTAATCAATTTGGATAGCGGGGGAAAAAAACAAATTTAACAAACAGTCAAAGGAAAAACATGGTTGACAAGTTACTAATGATGTCAACTGATGGTGTTTTACCAAAGGGGGCAGTGAAGTCAATGTGTGAACTATTTAATGTTACTAGAGTCACAGTTTGGAGAATATGGTCAACAACAAAGTAGTCACAAATAGAACAAGGCTTAGTAATTGATGTTGACAACAGAAGAAAAGGAAGGGTGGGAAGGAAACGAAAGGAATGGAATTTAGAAAAGTTACAAGCAATTCCAGTTGAAAAAAGAACAATTATAAGAGCTTTAGCAATTGCACTTGAAATAGGAATGTCTGCTGTTTATAGGCTAATGAAATCAGGTAAGCTAAGAGCACATACAAGTAGTATCAAACCATCACTGTTAGATAAGCACAAAGTTAATAAGCTTCACTTCATACTTGGCCAAATAATTTTAAGAACAATACATTCCTTACCCAAATTTTCATCTATGTATAATGTCATACACTTAGATGAAAAGTAGTTCTACATGAGCCAACAAACACAAAGATTTTATCTTTTTCCATGGGAGGAGGAACCTTATAGGGCATGTCAAACCAATATATTTATTCCTAAAGTGATGTTTGAGGCAGTAGTTTCTAGGCCACATATTGGTCAAAATGAGAACATGTTATGGCCTAGGAAGATTGGAATTTTTCCTTTCACTGAGATTGTATTTGCCAAAAATTATTCAAGGAATAGGGATGTTGGGACACCAGAAACAAACGCAATACAAAGTATAACTAAGGATGTTATCAAATCAAAGCTTATTAATGAAGTTTTGCCGGTTATAAGAGAAAAATGGCCAACATATGCATGCAAGGAAATATGGATCCAACAAGACAATGCAAGACCACATATAAATGTGAATGATGCACAATTCATTGAAGCTGAAACTAAGGATGAGTATAATATCAGATTAACATGTCAGCCAGCTTAAAGCCTAGATTTAAACGTTTTGGATTTGGGTTTTTTTTAGTGCAATTCAATCACTGCAATACAAGTTTTTTCCTTCTAATGTTGATGAGCTTGTAAAGTCTGTGCAAAATGCTTTTAATGCATTTGAGGCAAAATCATTAAGTTACACATGGTTGCGTTACAAGTATATAATGCTTGAAGTTCTCAAATGCGGAGGTGGTAACAAGTACAAAAATCCACATAAAGGTAAGAAAAAACTGGACAGATTAGGCTTGCTGTCCACAAAAGTTGAAGTACCCGAAGATTTGATTCAGAAAACAGTTGAGACCTTGCAGAGTTAGCAAAATCAGTTGGGTGAATCTACAATAAATTTTTTGGGGTAGGAAGCATTTTTTTCTTAAATTTGCTGCATATTAGAACAATATTTTGGAGTGACAAGTTGCAGCAAGTTTCTTTTTTGTGAATATGAAGAGTATGAAAGTCCAAGAATCCTTTTTTGTGATAGAAGAAAGAAGTCATGAGAATCCTTTTTTGTAAAGAACATTTTGTGAAAACATTTTGTAAATGTTATCTTTAATGATGCTACTGCTCTTTCTGTTGGCTACATGTTTCCTTAATCAACATGCATACAAGAATACAAGAATCACCACGCATACAAGTATTATTAAGGCTAAACTACTAAACAAGAAACATGCATACAAGAATCTTATAACCATCTTACTTTAGCATGTTTGTACCTAGTCCACAAATCATGTAGCAAATTGATAAAGTACAAAATTGCATATCAACCAAGAGATACCTACAATGGTATTCGTCTCATTATCAAATAATCCACAATGAAGCCACACAAAAAAAAAATCCAATATGAAGTCAAACAAAAAAAATTCACAATCAAGCCACAAAAAAAAAAATCCACAATCAAGGCAGCAAAAATTCTAAAAAGAAGGCATGCTTAGCTGCAAATTGAAGTTACGGAGTAGAATACTCAGCAGGGAGTGGTAAAAAATCAGGATCATCACACTTTAGTTCTTGGAGATTTTTGTACCAGTAAGAATAGGAACTCAATGAGTCAAAGCCCAGTGGTGGTGGATCTTATTCACAACAAATAGAAGTTGGAGCCACTTCCTTAACCGTAGGAGAAGGTGGATCAGTACAAACCTTGATCTGACCATCCAATAGGTGGAAAAGGATTCTCATCAAGACCAAAGTAAGTAGGTTCACTTTTTCCTTCTTCTTCTTCACAATATTTTCGCGAATCCATGGCTTAAAAAATTGCAACTCTTAAACACTCAAGACAGAGAAAAATCCAAATCCAACGAAAGCAAAGATGTGAAATATTGGTCTCAAAACACTCACAAAAAGGTGTAAATTATTATTCTGGTGTTATTTTGTAAAAATTTCTAGTAGATTACAAGAGATCTGAGTTTGTTTTATAAGTGGTAAAGAGAAAAACAAGAGAACTAAAGTCTCATAGAAGAGAAGACATGAGAGAGAAAGAGACGTGAGTAGAGTGAAGGTAATTTTCAGATGATGGGGGAGCGTTGCGGTCCCCAGACTCATGACCCGGTAGGCTTGGGAGGGATTATTTCGTGACTATAATGGAATGTGGACTAAGGGCTTTTGTAAACAATCATTTGCGACCTCTGCTTTAATGGCTGAGTTACTCAACATTAGAGAAGGGCTCCAAGGCGCTTTGAATGAAAATATAAGTGATTGTGTTGTATGTTCAGATAACCTTCGGGCTACTCGTCTCCTCAAGGAGGACCCCACAGATCTCACTTTGTATACAAATATTATTGTTCTTTGCAGGGAGCTATGCAAGGCGTTCCACTCGATTAGAATCATTCACGTTCCACGAAGGAAGAACCAACTTGCAGTCAAGCTTGCAAAGGAAGCAAGAAGACTAGATGATAGCATGAATGTAGTTACTATTTTTATTGTTCCACCTCCTTTCTGCATGAATGAGTACATCTCGGATTGTAATAACTATAACATTATGTTTGATTTTATTTGAGCTTTGCGTTTTCACCAAAAAAAAAGAAAAAAAAAAGAGTAGAGTGAGATTAATGAAGAAATGGGTATTTACTGAGGGGGTGGGTATGGGTATTTATATCATTTCATTTATTCTTTTTACCTATTTAAGGTATTTTTCATTTAAATTGAAACGATAAAAAAAAAAAGAAACCGTTTCATTTAACTTTCTAGTCATGGATAGGATTCACATACTTCTATACTATTCCCCTCAAAAAAAAAAAACATACTGCTATACTATGGAGTATGGACTCATTAACTTTCTAGTCATGGTACTAAAACATAAAAAAGCTAGCTTTTAAAATCAGCAAAATTCGGAGAGGATATCCCATATAAAGAAAGAAAGAAACTCCCTAATTTTCCCTTGTAAATTCGTTTTATTTGCAGACAAGAGGTAGAAGAGAGAAGAGAATGGGTGGTGTAGTAGGAGGAGTGATATTGGACGGTTCAGTTCTCCTTGCCGATGACTCCGATGTGAATGGTGCTCCCACTTTCCGCGCAGGTGCTGATTTCCTCTTTCGTGCCCTTCAATTTTCCCAACTCCACAAGGTTTTCCTTTTTCTCTCTCTTTCTCTCTCATCAATTTCATCCTTTTTTTTTGCTGGGATTGTTTTCTTTGTCAAATCATGCATGCATGTGCAATAAAGAGTTGTTCTTTGTGATATTGGTTTTTGGGCATATATTTCTCTTCCTTTTATAAGTTTTGGTTGTGAAATTAATTGATTTTGACTAAGTTTAGTTCATTTCTTGCTTAATTAATTGCATGCAATTGTATTTGATCATGGCATATGTATAAGTTTTTGTTGTCATTTAATTTATGTGGTTTATTAATTTGATTTGTTTTTATTTTATTGGAGGTGGGTATGGCCTTTTATTTCTCCTCCATTTATGAGTTTAGGCAATGTAGTTAATTGAATTTGAGTAAGTTTAGTTCATTTCTTGCTTAATCAATTGCATGCAGTTGTGATTGATCATGTCATTTGTGTAAGTTTTTGTTATTTAATTTATATACTTTATTAATTTGAATTCTTTTTATTTTGTTGAAAGTGGGTATGATTTATTTCGTGGATCAAGGTGTAAATATGGGTACTCCTTTGTCCATCTTTTATTGATTGATTAATTTATATATGTATGTTTGGGGGAAAGACGGGGGAGGTAATTGGGTTATCAAAGGTTTGACAACTCACTAATAGTTTACTAGCGTCGTGCAATGACCCATAGGGTACGAGGTAGTGGATTAAATACTTCCTCCGTTTCATATTACTTGCTACACTTCTCAATTCACGGACTCCTAGGCAATTTTTGGAGATTTTTGGAGATTTTTGGAGAAGAGATAGGTATAGAGTAAAAAGAAAAAGAACCCATGTGAGAGGAGAAAGATAGAGAGAGTTTATTGCCCAAAAAGGAAGTGTAGCAAGTAATGTGAAACTTCCCACAATGGAAAGTGTAGCGAATATTATAAAACGGAGGAAGTACAAAGCTACAAAAAATGGAAGACATTCTGTGAATTATCTGTGGTAATGAAAGCAATTTCATTTTTGTTTTTGTGACCATATAGAGGAGCGGATATAGTGAACTTACACATTTGCTTGTAGAGATGCATTATTTTGGAAACCTGAGTACTAGATGCTAGACGGTCCCTTGCAATTCGTGTTAAATTATTACTTAAAACCAAATGTATAAGCATGGTTTTAGGTTTAGATTATGCCTTTTGAGGGAATAGCTTATTTGATGAATACTGCCAAAGAGCTATCTGAATTTTAATAGCCAGTTTCTTAGAAACCAAGAGAGTTGTGACAAGAATGTAGGAGTGAAATGACTTGCATTTTGCATATATTATTTTGTTTCAGACAATTAATTTGGTTTGTGTGCTTTTTTTTTTTTTTGTGGTCCTTGTTTATGTAGACCGTAAGATTATTTGTTTTTGCAGGGAATTCTTCTTGGAGAGGATCTTTCAGCTGACAAGGTCTGTACGTCCTCTGAACTGTTTTCTAGAATTTTAATATTTGGATGGGTACCGTTGAGGGCTTAAGACAATCAGCCCTCTAAAGTGGCCAGTTTGTTAGTTGCAGCCCTTTTATTTCAATCTATTCAATTGGAGCCTCAAATAAACCAAACACTTTTAAGTTGTAGCCAAAATGTGTGAAGATAGGTTGGATTTTGGCTGCAAGTTAAAAGTGTTTGGATTATTTGGGGCTGCAATTGAATAGATTGAAATGAAAGGGCTGCAGTTAACAAAGTAGCCACTTCAAAGGGTTGCATTTGGCAAAAAAAATTATTGTTAACTTAAAAAATTATTCAATAAATACTTGAATTTTCACCAACCTGCACTGTGGTCACTTCATACAGGTGAAAGATAAGCACTGCAGTGAGTTGTTTTTTCTGGAAAGAGATGTAACCTTCTTACATTTACAGGTCTTTTGAGCAATATGTGAGGTGTAATATGAACTGTTGTCATTTTAATCTCATACGGAAGGGACATGTATATTTTTTGTTCGACAAAGGCATTGTGAAAAAGAGATCGAATATCATTGATAGCCTGGAATTAAAATTTGATCCTTTTAACTCTTGTTCAACTCTATAACTCCCAAAACATAAAAGTTGCTCTACAATGTCCTTTTAACACTAATACTCCCTCCGTTTTTTTTTAGATGTAACATATTGACTTTGGGCACTATTCATCCAATACATTTTGACCACTAATTGTTATTTATACATAAGAAAAAATATAGTCATGTGGGATCTTGTTTGATTCGTCACGGTATACACTTTCCAAATATATATTTTATATAATTTTCACTTTTATACAATTGGAGATATTATCGGTCAAAGTTGTGCCTCGACAAATGTGAAAAGTCCAATGTTACATCTAAAAAAAAACGGAGGGAGTAGTATTTTGAAACATGATTTGTTTATTTGTTTTGTTTCATTAGAAGAAGATTTCAAATGTGATTTGCAGAATGCAATCCTTGGGAATGACCCTCTTTCCTTGACACTTATCTTATGATACTGTTTGCTCTTCCTTTTTTATGCGTGAAGGTTTTCTGCTTTCCAGCAGTTGTATGATTATGGTTCTTTGTAGTTTATGTTTATCTTTGACGTAAACTTCTGAGGTGCCCATATCTGACCATATAGTTCTGCATTTACAAATCTTTGGTTATCTTTGTCGTGCAGGTCAATATTCTGAAAAAGATCTCCGAAGTGTATTCATTCACTTGTTTTAGATTCAGTTTTTCTACTGTTGAGGTGGTTATGGATGAAATTGCAGTAGCTTGGGAGGATGTTGGGAAAAAGACACTGTTTGTACTTCCCAGTCACAAGATGGATTGTTGTCATAAACTATGTGACCATGGGTGTTTGCTAAGTATTCTTGGTGAGCACTCTCTACAGTTCAAAGGGTATTATAATAATTATACTGCAGAAATTTCTAGGGAATAAGAGAGAATTCTGCCATACAAAAATTGGTTCTTGTTTGCAAACAAGCATACTCTTAAGTAGCTAATGTATGTGCTGGACCTATTTGAAAATATGGAGCATCATTTAGTTTCCTAACTTCTGAAAGGTGGCTTTTTTATGAGATAGCAGCTTCTGTATAATAGATAGCTACTCTTTGCATGTCTGATATATATTTTTACTTGTTGCACAATGATCTTCTGCGTTTTCTTTGTGACATGTAACATTACAGCTGTGAATATTGATTGTTCTTGTTCTTTTACCTCCTTTCATGAAATAATTTAGATGGGTGGTGAGCCTTGATTAATGATGATTGTGTCACAATGCGTTCAATTTTTCGTGTAGATCTTGATAATGGCGGAGATACAATCAAGCATCCAAGTGTTCATCATATTAAGAAATTGGAACAGCTGCCTTTGAGTTTGTGCCTCTTGAATAAAAAGGTTCGGAAAATATTGTTGCGTGTGCTATCATTAATCTCTTTCCAATATTTTATTGAATAATGTTTAGTGGTACATATGTGTGTTATCAAATTATCAAATTACTCGCTAAGCTCACAAGCATTGGAGTCTACACTTTACAGTGAAATTAAAAAGAAGGTCTAATTTAGCTTCCTGCACTCTCTTAATTTCGTGATCAGCTTGCAGTTTGGTGTCAGAGATATGCAAAGAGGCATTACTCTATTGTAGTTATCTTTGCTAGAAAATTGGGAATGCTTATTGTATTCTGTTGATTTTCTTATTTATTTAAGGCTTGGGGGGGGGGGGGGGGATGATTCACAATGCTCATCAGTTTGATTTTGTGAACAGGTAGCTTCCAGCGAGGTCGTGACTGTCGGCTACAGTATGAAGCCCTCTCGGCAAGCAGATTTTGCTAAGGTTAGCTGTTTACCATTTGGAGCTAGTGCTATTCAGTTACCTCGGATAAGGAGCATAATATTTCTATTTTTAAGAATGTATTAATTTGTTTCTGAATGTAGTAATGAAAGAGACCTTAGTCTGTACCCTACTGTACAAGTTGCCTGTGTAGTGACTAGAAAATTTGTCCTTAATCGTTGCTCCAAAGAAAAGTGCCCACTAAAGAGGAGATCTTTATATGAAAACCCCTAATATTTTGGAGAACAATTTCATATTGCAGAGATGAACCTTAATTTCCATCTAATTGAAGCAAAATCTAGTTGCTCTTCTTTGTTCTCTTGTATGTTTTGATGACGAAGGATAGTCAAAACTCAAAAGTCCCTAGGGCAGCAATGCTAAAAAATGTTGATGGGCATTGTGAGGAAGAGTGTATATTTGTTATTGGCATTTATTAGAATTAAATGTTTGTGAAACACTGATGAAGCACACGTCATTTGCTGGAAAAACTGAAATGTTTTAGACTAATTCCCGCTGAAGGAACTTTTTAGCAGAGCAATAATAATATAATAAAGAGACCTTTCCTTATGATTTTTTCTTTTGTGTCTTCTTTTGTGGTGGTGGTGGGGGGAGGGGAGGTAACTACGTGGGTGATGAACTTGCAAATAGCATATATATGTATATGCAATCAACATCTTGACTTTGAGTGACCCATACCCAAGGCTTGCATGTATTTATCTTGTTAAAAAAATCAGAAGGAAAAGGAAGAATGAACATTTTGACACTAGATGATCCTTAACATTCACCAGCAACTTTACAATCAGTAAGGCCATCGCTACAAAATTAAGCATACTGGCTTCTTCTATATAGTTTTCTGGACGTGAGCGTGAGTGTAAAAAGTGAAATTGATAGACATTGAACTGAGATGCGTAACGGAACCGGGTGGTTTGAGGAGAGGGGAAACAAGGACTGGATTCTGCCTCAGCAACTTGGGTCGTAATCTGAAATAAATAATCTTGAATAAGCTGGATTTAAGTGTTGCCTAGGTGAGTGTATTATAGTAAAATTTGAGTAGTTGTGTCCTTTGTAGACTATCCTTTGGCAATTGGCAGTGCCCAAAGGAGGGCCCAACTGGTTGAAAAAAAGCCCAACAGCTTCTTGGTTTATCTTGCACTTGGAAGAAGTGGAATAAGGTATAATAATAATGGTAAACTTATTGTTAGTAACATAAATAATAGTAGTAAAGAAAATAGAATAAGTTTTCTTATCTTTGCACCAAAAAGATTAGGAGTAACTATTGCTATAAAGTTCTTTTTATAGTGACACATTTATTAAGATAAATTGACTAACTTATCACAAAAGAATATATACATAATCTAGTATATATTGCTACACATAACATATATTATTTGAGCGCCATCATTATTTATTTGATGTACGATTTTACTGAGTCTACACTGGATTCTGAGGATTTCTTAAAGGCTTGAACTTTTTTCCGGAATTTTTTGGTGTAAAAGGTGGCTTTTTATTCCACCATTAATTATGGAGTTGTCAAATAATTATAGATGGGAATGAAATACAATGTCTGAAGAAACTTGGACTAGATATTCATGTGTAGGGAACACTTTTTATTGCGTGTGATGGATACTGGGAACTCCAAATGTTTTGGAGGGATGCTCCAACTTTATGAGAACCAATTTGTCTAATAACATAAATCAGCTGGACGATCTACTAGCTTTGGCAGAAGTAAGATAGGATCAGAAATTGAAGAGATGTATCATTATGATGTGCTTGGGGTTATGTAGGGTCTCAAATATGCATTATGCTCCCATCTATGGTACAAATGGTTTGAGACTTATGGTATCCAGTGGGTTTTTGATTTGTCGCATTTGCCGGTTTCTTATGTAACTTTTGGTAGGAATAGTGGGAGGAAGTTTAATTGGAAATTAGCATGGTTAGCTATTGGTTAGGAGTTTGGTTTCCGCAAGTGCACAATATAGTTATAGCGACTTAGCGAGTACAAGAATGTCTGTATCAAATTCACCAGAAGAATAGAAGTTACTTACTACTAGTTAGCCTTGATTTCTAAGCATTTGAGTTATTGGCATGTACTGATAAATTTTTGCTCTAAAGTCTAAACTAATATCTAGACCAGTGCAACTATAATCAACAATGCATTGTGGTTGAATCAAGCAGTATGGAAGGCTCTAAGGTTGAGTATCGCCACTAATATGACTCAATGCAATGAATAACCTCTACCCAAATTGTCTTTGGTCACCAATTAAGTTTTTTCAAAGAAAGAATGGCTTCTCAAATGTGCTTCCATACGTATGTTCATGGAGTCCAACATAAAAAAAAAAATTGTAATCCAGCAACTTGAATGTTAAGAATTCTGAAGGTTCCCTCTTATGGTCTATATTATATATTTTTTAATGCTAATAGTAAGTTCTAAGTATAAACTCACTGTAAAAGAGGGCTTCTATATGTTTGTAATTACAAAGCAAATAGCCGGCGAGTCGCAAATAAGTTCATAATCCAGGCTCTGTGTCGTGGGACTCGTGGCATAGCATGATGGTGCCAAGCTTTTAGGAACTAGGCTTTATTTATCTTTACCCTTGTAATAGCACAACAACGGCTTTGCCAAGCTTCCAGTGGCAAGTCACCAACTTTTGACCGTGCTATATCTTCGCATGGCACTGCTTCCTCAGACTAATCTTTCCTTAGGCTCATCAGTTTTCATTGGCTTCAAAATGTGCTCGTTGCTCGACTACCTCCATAAGTAATCGGATACCTCGGTAATCACTCCACCCAATAGAGTAATATAGCCCAAAGTAAGGTAGAATCAATTTGTGAAATATGTTGTGTTGCATCTATATAGTTAGAAAGCAATGTAATTTGACCTGACAGTCCTACTAGAGGCCTAAAGTGGATTCTACTGTCTTGGAAGTTCACCTTTTCTTTGTAATGAAGTCTTAGAAAAAACAAGGATCGGGGGAAGGTGGTGTGGATATGGGATCCTATCACTGCTCCGGTTAATACTCTAGTAGGGGCGCACTAGTCACTAGATGGCTAGAGTTCTTCGTGCCCTTCTTGATCCCTAAGCTTAAGCATCGATTTGTTTTAGGAAGGTAGCGCTTTGGAATTATGGCTAGTGGTGATGTGATGACTGTTATGATTGACATGCTGTGTTTTTTGCTCGTATTTTTTCTGCAGATTATTTTCTCCACCCATACTAAGTGAAGCATGTATGTTCCATTTGGCAGAGAGGTGCATTTCCACTGTATTCAGTCCAACATGAATTGATGTTTCTGCCTCTCAGTTACGAGCTGCCCTTACCGTTGCAGCTGCAAGAGATTGATTTAATCCTTCATAAAGCTACAGATGATATTGTTTCTATTGAGTTGGACTCGTCAGTTATCCCTAAAATCATTTACACAAATGGCATGGAGGAATTGAGAAGGTACTTTTACATTTTTGGAAATTTTGACTCTTGAGTCTTTTAGATATTAAATATGATATGATGGTAAGATCAAACTTGACTCGTGCAAGTCAATATTGAGTCATTTTTGTCCTTCAGCCCCTGCATTCTTCAAATGCATGTCATCTTATTTCTTTCTTTCTTTTTCTTGTTGTTGTTGTACGGCTGAGCTCTCCGTAAAAAGAAATTGCACATATCACAAGAATTAGTTGTAGAAACTTTATAAGCTGAATTATGGTTATATATGTATCAAATTCCCTTTTTTGATGTCTCATCTAATGTCAAGCATTGTGTTTATCCCACACCACTACATCTGACCTTCTCAATATCTGCAATACTTAATAAAATTTTGCTTTTTCTTGAATGATTTTTGCTTTTTCTGAATAATTTTGCTTGATTAAAACAGCAAATAGCAAGATTAACTGATTAAGTTACAAAGAAGGAAGGGACAAGAGGGAGTGGAGAAGGTTTTGAAAGCTCTGTATTCTCTTTGAAGAAATTTCTATGGACTTTTTCATTATACATGTCTTTCCCATGGAACCTGGGAACAAGTCTAGCATAATACGTTTGAAATCACCTAATCATCATAATGAAACAATTTATTGCTGTTTTATCCCTGATGATGGGTGTTTTTATGAGACTCGGAGTGAAGTGTAGTGCTTGACAATATGAGTTTCCTGCTAGTGGGGAAATCTCAATTTATGCAGCCTATCTCTAACAACAAACCTGTAGGTTGACAAGTTTAGCTTATTACGCAGTGTTCCAAATTTCTCATTTGGTGGCTGTAGAATGAAGATTTCTTATCAAGCTTGGAGGGAAAATTCCTTGGCAAAATCTGATGTCCAAGTGAATTGATATGACATTTGAGGAGCAGATATATGAACAATGATATTCAATTGTATCTAGGATTTTTGAAATTGTTATGTAGCAGCTTGTCAAAGTTTTATTTAAAGGAATCGGAATGATCATCTGTTATGGGATTCTTTAGTGAGGTTGATGATAAAGAGCTGTTTTGCATGATGATGCTTTCGCTCAAACTTTTCATTGCATAATGATGCTTGATGATCAAAATAGCAAAGCTGGTTCCACGGGTGACATGGTATGTTAAGCAATGCAGAATAAAGTTAAAAAGTATGACTGGCTGAAACAAATGCATGAAAGCA
Organism: Beta vulgaris subsp. vulgaris; assembly: GCF_026745355.1. NCBI lineage: Eukaryota > Viridiplantae > Streptophyta > Magnoliopsida > Caryophyllales > Amaranthaceae > Beta > Beta vulgaris. The sequence continues at coordinate 18,385,870 of NC_079204.1, read as the reverse complement.
GCATTTGTTGCTGCTGTTATCTATAAGTTGTTGACAATCCAAATCTCTGTTGGATTTTGTTGTGTTACTTATCTAATGTCTGGCACTGTGCTGATTCATTTCTATGAGAGAATAAGGCTAGAACAGTCATTTTTATCAGAATATAAGCAAGAAAAAGGAATCAGTTTCTGATTCAGTTTGTTAGAGTTAGCTCTAGACGTGACATTGTTACAATTTTATTGTAAAAAGAAAATGCTAGTACAGTTGTTTAGTTGTCTTAAGATTGTAATATTCAGATTCCAGTGAACGAGCTTGAAGTTTGATCCAGGAGTAGATGATGCTCAACTGTTAGCTCTTGCTTTGAAAGTTCCTCAATCGGAGTTGTGTTGTTTGCATGATACGTGCCTAGGGTTTGCTAGTTCAATGGTGTTAGTTTGCATGGTTACTAGTCTTGGAGAAGAAGCAATGTAAAGCATGAATGGAAGTATTCCTGGTTCTGTTAAGAATGAGAGTGGTGTGCATATTGGCATACTTAGTTGAGTTCTATTAGGACTCTTCATATCTTATTTGTTTTAGTTGTTTTGCTCACAAATTTTTTCTATTCTACTTGGAATAGGTTTTTCTTGGTTTGAGCACTTTAGGACTCTTTTATTTTTATCTTGTTATTTCTAGTTTTAGTAGGAGAATGACTTGGGGACTTGTTCTAAGCATGGTAGGAGCTCGTTTGCTTTATATAGGCTAAGTTGTAGCTATAAGTTTGTTTGATAGTTGTATGTTATTGCTTTTGTCGAGTACAGTGAGTATTCTCTTAAATCTGAAAGTGGGTGATTAATTTCTTTATGCTTTTAAACCCTTAGTTTAGACTGTAAATCTGCAAGTTTTCACCCCTAATCTTGGATTTTTTTTTTTTTACTAATCACTTTTCAAGAGTAAAACCTTGTGATAATTAATGAGCTAATGTGTATTTAATTGTTAAATCAAGTAATCAACACAAGGACCAAGAATCTTTTAACTTCAAGGCAAATCTATAAACTACTTAAAACCCGAAATTAAGAGCTGATCTTTGTTTGAAAAAGCTAATTAAGAACCAATCTTTTTTCACAAAGTTTTATGAGGGAGGAATGTTATAGTTCAAGCTCTCTAGATCTTAGATGTTGTGTTGTGAGATATTTGCTAGTGGTTTAGAATTGTTACATGGCCTTGTAATGCTTTTGTGGAACAGGCCTAATAAATATATGTTACCCTTGATTGCTACGACCAATTCCCCACTCTCCACTGAAAGAGGAACTACTTTGATATTTGCTACTCCCGTAGAGTTGGTAATTTTTATGATTTTAGCTGTTATCAGGAGATGGTTAAGTTGTTTAACAAATTATGCTTGAATGTCCTATGTTGTGAATTGTTATATGGTAGTTTTTTTTGGTAAATTTGAAGTGTAACCAACTTGAAACCTTTATGGGGCAAGGGCACTACTATATTTTTTTACTGAGGTGATTAAGATGTAATAAAATGTCTTTTTGGGTTCATGACTTCAGATGTGATGCAGCTGACAAATTTTTACCATGATGACATACAGGACCTTGGTTGATCACCCTCGCTGTTGTGTTATTGATCCATTCAACAATATTTACCCTGTTTTGGATCGGCTCAAGATCCAATATCTTCTACTTGGGTTGGAGGGTCTTAACAAGCAAGGCTACTCAAAGATTAGGGGTGCTCATTTTCTCAAGGTATTTTACTGTATACCTTTGTTCTCTAAATGATGAAGTTGACTAAGATGATGAACAATTTCAGCTATGTATTTATATTATACTTGAAAGGGAATGAACATAATTCCCTGATGTTATACCTGTAATCTGCTTGCTACTTTATGACCTTTTGTACTATCCACAGTTCTTTGATTTCATTTCTGATTAAAGAATTTATTATGGAACATATTCTCGCGAATCATCTATACTGTTCTTGGTGATCATTGTAGAATAAGCGTGCTGCATAGATCCTAATGTTTCTGAACACAAGCATGTACACATGCACAAAAAGACTCAAACGCAACTAACTTTTCCTGATAGAGTTTTTTCTTAAATACTTACTTTTTTGTGTTGAATATGCAGGTTGACTGTTATAATGATCCTAAATTGATGGAAAGGTTGATGGAGGCTAAGGTATCCCTTCCAAGCATAGTGAAACCACAAGTTGCCTGTGGTGTATCAAGTGCTCACAGCATGGTAATGTACTATATTTGTTACTCTTTATTTAGTAAGCAATGAATTCAGTGCGCTTAGGAAATCACATTAGTAGATTGGAACTTCTATCTATGGTTGAGTATAACCATGGTCTGAAATATACATCATATCCAGTCACATGCTGACAGAAGAATTGGTGTCGTCAAATGAGCAAGTGAAAAAACTTTACTGCTGCTCATTGATAACCCTGTTTGACAATTAACCAGGTATTAGGCCCGGGTTATTCCCCGGGTAAGGAAAATTTTTATTTATTAATATTACACTTTAAAATTATACTAAATATCACTTGGTCTAGTGGTTAAGACTTTAGTATATAAACTTGAAGTCATGGGATCAAACCCTATACTATGCAATTTCTAATTTTTTTTATTGTATGTGGATTACACGGAGTAAAATTCCCTTAGGAAGGGCGCCACGTGGCACCGTTCCTTGTTTAGGAATGCCTTTTAATATATTAGTATAGAAGTATAGATGGCTAGCTGCTTCAATTAGCTAACTATTGTTTGACACATCAATGCTGGTTTATTGATGAACCTATTTGAGAAAAAGTTTGATTTGTCATTACTGTCTCTCTTTAGTCACATACATTATACCTTGGTTTCATTCCAATCTTTGCTTTTGACCATTACTATTATTGCTCCTACTCTGCTGTTACTTTTTCCTGCTTTGCTTTAGTCGCT